>NC_142124.1:4960000-5230000 GCF_056152115.1 Neolamprologus brichardi | reverse complement strand
TCGAGGCCTGGAGTTTCTCACTGCTTTAAACTCTGGCTCTCTCTCATGCTATCCTATCTCCTTCCTCCCTTCACTTCTCTTTCCCCTCATCCCCAATTATAGTCTTTGTGTGCAGACATCTGATTGTCAGGGTTTTCTCTCTATTATTGTACGGTCTTTACCCTATATCAGGGGTCGGCAACCTTTCTGATGATGAGTGCCATCTAAAATTTCCTCAGAAGTCAATGTGCCATATGATTGCATTAGCAATAAATGTAATAACCCTCTATATTATCAGTTAAACACTATATAGAACAACTTTATAGAATAATATTTGTTCGCAGATGTTGGCAGCTATAAGCAAATACTTATCAGCTATTTGGAAACAAAAAAAAACAAAACACTTTTTTATCCATAACAAGAACTGTGCAACAGAACATGCAAATGCAAATTCATGGTCTCCTCATAACAATGAAAAATACTGTCAATAAGGCATCCGCAATGTTCTGAAGACAGTTAAACTTGTCAGGTAGTGATGTCCAGCAGGTGAAAATGCAAGCTCCATGAACACGCACAGCTGTGGATTCCAGCTGCAAACTTTGACCCTCACAGAGTCGAGCTTTTCAGTTCAATCAGCTGCATTTTGATGTCCTCTGTGTGCAGCCAGTTAATGCGAGACAAATCCAGCTGCTCATTAAACCTTAAAGGTTTGATCAGAAAAGAAAACATTGGTCCATAGACCTGAAACTCCTGAAAATGCATTGTGAATTCTGTCTCGAGTCTATGGATGTAGGCATGTACTTCCGCGGTGCTGATGCTGCGCTGAGCGGACAGTTCCTGAATATATTTTTTATTGCACCCTCTCAGATTAATTCACTGCATGCCGTGCCAAGGGTTGGACTGGGACAGAAAATCGGCCCAGGCATTTTGACTAGAGACCAGCCCACCAGGTATTATAGTAAAAACCAGAAAGCCTTTGAATGAAAACAGACGCTGTTGTGACAGTGATGTACACTGTCTTGTTGGTATATGTATGATTTCTATACATTTTACATCAGATAAAAACGTTGGTCGTAAGATTCAGATAATTATCTATTAAAAGCGACACATTTTAAATGAGAATAAGAAAGAAAATAATTTCTTTGTGCCCCCCTTTCCCTGTTAATGCCCTACCTGGCCCCCTGGTAGGTGTGTTAGACCCGCCCCTGCACAGTTACCAGCTGTCAGCTACTTAGAAAAGGATCCTGGTGTTATTTGTCTCTCAGAAACAGTTCATAACTTCCCTTCAACTCATTCATGTCACCTAAAAGGTAAACCTGTTTCTCCATCACCTGTTCAGCTCTGATGATTCAGTAAGGACATCTCCTGGTTTCATCTTCATGTTTCCCTCTCACCACATATCCAAACCGACATCATGACCAGCAGCTTTACAGCTGTGGCTCCAGCAAACATCAGCTGATACTAGAAATTAATATTAAATCAATTCTAACAACAGTTGATCAAGCTTAAACGTGCTGCTGTTGTTTAACGCGACATCCGTTGGTTTCTTCTTTCTGGCGCAAAGTGGGCGATAAACAAGCAAGAGAGAAAAGCCGATCAGCTGATCATTGATCAGTATCATGATTGAAGTAGCAACAGGAGAGGGAGGGGGGAGAGAATGAGAGAAGAAGAGGCAGCTGTGCAGCGTAAAGACAGGATGACTCCAGCTTTGTGTCTTTTTTCCATTGTAGCTTCAGTACAAACTGTGTTTCTTTTTCTGCTCAATACGAAACGTTTAATATTTTCTCTGAATACAAGACGATTCTGTTTTTTACATGACGGTTGGCAACTCTACTAACTAACCTTATGAATAAAATAAAGTTCACTATCAGTAACACCATAGCACCCACCCAGCTGTATAGAAACTCCGTCATGCTAGCTAGTACGCAGTACGAGTTATTGTAACTGACTGTTAAACTCCACCTAAACTTGGTTTATATCTGACCCAGATAGACTGCAGGTCATAACTTCTTACCTGAAGTTCAGTTCACCTGACACTAGGACCGGTGGGCGCCTCGGGTCTCTCCTCCTCCTGCCTCCCCTTTCCCTCATCCACCTGCTGGCCTCTGTGGAAGCTCCACCGTAGCCACCACCAAACAACTGAGTTATTTTTACACATTATACAGTCACAGACCCCCCCCCCCCCCCCAAACAAAACAAACAAACAAACAAACATACAAAACAAAAACCATAGGCCCGTAAAAATGAAAAATCACCATTGGCCCATGCCCGATGGCACTACCAGTCCAGCTATGGCCGTGCCATCGGTTAACCCTTTGTGCCCTGGGTTGCCAACCCCAGCCCTATATTACAAAGCAGTGTTCCCCAACCACTGTGATGTGACACATAGGTGTGCCATGGAAGATTATCTGGTTCCACCTGATTAGTACTCTAAGCATTTGGCGTGAGTAATGGGCAGAACAATTACATTCTTTTCCACTAGAGGGCAGTAAAAGTATATACTCTAATTAAACGGGTTGCCAACTGCCAGTAAAACAGAAGATGACAAAGAAGGAATTACATGATAGTCATGTTGTGAAACGACCAGCGCATAGTAGCAATAGATAAATATTTGAAAAGAAAAATAGTCAATCTATCCTGGCTCCTGGAGAAAATTCCAATCCAGATGAAGGCCCTCGCATGAGTAGTGAAGAAGAAAGCAAAAAAGGTATATCGGGGACAAACGGAGCCAATTCCGCTATTCATGGTACACAGGGAAATATTATCAATATGCTTTTTGTGACGTTTTTGTTTGGTGGTGTGCCGTGTGATGTTTCCAATGTGAAATATGTGTAAAGGTTGGGAAATATTGATATAAAGTATCCTGGTTACAGTTTTTCTGCACATGTTTCGCACAGGTAACAAAAATCGTGGCTGTCACCTTTACTTGACTGAAGGTCACAGTTTGCTATTGCGGAGTATATTCACTGTCTTTGCTGAAGCTGCTTTGTGGGGAGTTGTAAAATGGGGTGCAGAATAAATCTGATTTTGTGCTTTTGTTAAACAGATTACTGACAATCTCAGGTATTTCAAACATATTCTACACTTTATATCTACCTTAAGCTTGAATCCAGCAACCCAGATCACTATGGAGTTTCCTGTGATGCCGAGCACAACGGTGAGCGTGTACAGGATGATGCTGACATTGACCAAGCCAGCACTCATCACCTTAGTTGCCTGGTCATCCTTAGAAAAGGTGAGTATGTGTGTGGGAAGAGAGGCATTGGGAAACATTGTGTGGCTGAAAACGACAGAACAGAAGAAAAACAAGTAACTCAGCATGTCTCTCATGACTTAACAGGAAGCACCCAGCAGTTTTTGTGATTTTTTGCATTTTAAAGATGGGTTAAGTTCCACTTTTACAGTCAGAAACATAGAACCAACTTAACGGGAGGCAAAGTTTTCTTGTATGCTTAGTTTATGTTTTATTGTGTTAAGTTCCCCTTCTTTCTCCATCATCCCTGTGTTTCCTGTGTGTCCTCAGTCACGTCTGTGCCTTACTTCACATCTCTTGCCCCCTCTCTCTCCCTCTGTATATCTCCCATCCTTGTGTTTCACACCATGGTGAATTGACTGATTCTCATATAGCACTTTTCTACTCTCCCAGAGTACTCAAAGCGCTGTATACAACATTCATTCACACCCACTCATACGAGCACTTCTAAACTCAAGTGCAAAATAATCTACATTCACACACATTCACACTCCGATGAATGCATCAGAGGGCAACTTGGAGTTAGTATCTTGCCCAAGGATATTTGGCATGCAGACTGGGGAAGCCAAGGATCAAACCACCAACCTTCCAATCAGTAGCTGATCTGCTCTACCACCTGAGCCACAGCCACCCACTACCATGTCTCTCCTGTCTGTCATGTGCATCCATGTGTTTTCTCCCCAGCCCATCTTGTCTCTTGTTCTCTCACCCTCTCCATCTTCTCAGTCTGTTTGTCCTCATGTTTGTTCTCCCCCAGGTCCCAGTGTCAAACCTATGTGTTTTAGTCTTCCTCCCAGTATATTACCTGTTTTATTTTGACAGTCTTTCATCCCGTGTTCAGTGTGTTCTGTGTTACTTTGCCATGTCATTATGTCTACTGTCCCAGCTGTGCTCCCATGCGTTCCCTCGTCACCCTCAAGTTTATATATTGTGCGAGTTTCCCTGTGTTTGTCCGGCACAGTTTTCTATGTGTCTCCATGCCTCACATATTCATGTATTTGCAAGTATTTCAGGTTCCATGCATTTAGTTCTTCCCAGTTTAAGTTTTTATGTTAGTTCTCATCTAGCTGGTTTCCTCATTTCATTCATGTTTCTCATCAGCCACAATAAAGGCTCACTTTTTGCTAAGTTCAGTCCCACCTTCGTTGTCTGCATTCGTCCACACCTCACACCAGCCAGCTGGCTGTGACCGGCTTCTACCTTGCTTAATATGAGGGGACTTCTTGCCCTACATATGGGTGCTCCTAACACTGCTCACAATTGCACATGGATTACTTAAGTATTGTAAAAAAAAAAAAAAAAAAAGTACAGCCTATTTCAAGGTTCAACCCTGACTGATGGATTATTTGTAGTTGAGAACATTCTTCTCCAGTCTTCATAGGCGTTGGAAATTAAATATCAGTCCTTTCAGCTACTAGAGTTTCCAAAGATTTAGGAATTCTTTTTTCATGACACTTCCTACATGTTTGGAAGTTAATGCAAGATTTTTTTAAAAAGAAACTCTTGCTGTGAGAGCTTAAAGGAGTAAATAATGTTATACAGTAGTCCTAAATGACATTAAATTCCCCCAAAGAGCCAAAAAGATAAGATAAAGATGTTAACAACACTGTTGTTGGTAAAAAAATAAGATTTGTTCAGAAAGTTAATATGTCATAAACAAAAACAGTAGCAGCTCAAAGGAAAAGAGCTGTTAAGTTAAAATGTGGTTTCTGCAATCAAAGAGGAAATCCTTTGTAAGGTCTGTGAAAATATTTTGTTATTCGCATTTCGGTGTAGTGGACGAAACCATGAATGGCACAAAAATCAAATCCCATCACCTGATCACAGTCCAAATATCAAACAACTATCTGATATGAGAAATCTAACCCAGAATTATTTTCTTACCTGAAATATTAAACTGCTCTCACAGAGCTGTGGTGAGCTGCTTCAGTCTTAGTGGTAAGAGGCAGAAGTGAAAATGCAATGTGACGATGTCTGTCATGGGAACTATAGCTTTATTACCGTTAGTTTCTGTTATGTCACTCACACAGCTTCCTTTTTTCACTGTTTCTGACTTTGTCTTGGTTTTTGCATAGCGTTGTGTCACTTTAGTTTACACAGACACACATTAACGTTTGTCACTCACACACATAGATGGCTGTTAGATCCTGCAAGATTAGCTCAAGTCAAAAGAATAATATAAAGATGAAAATGTTGAACACAGACAATGGGGACGTGACTATCTCTTTACCAGAGATTTTACCAGTGGAGGCAAAAACAGTTGCATTTCAAAAGAAAAGAGCTGTTGAGTAAAAATGTGGTTTCTACAATCAAACAGGAAATGATGTCCTCAGTCACATAAATCCGTAATTTCTGAGAAAATATATTGGGCATTGGGTACATCATTCACCATCTTACAATGCTGTGATTGTAGCGATTCCCCAACTGGTACTCATGGCCATTGATCAGTGATGACTATCCAGCACATCCACACTTGTAGCTGCAACAGGTTGTTGCCCCATAGCTGTTGCATTCAACAAAGTTCTGATGGTATCTGCTGAGGCTTAGGCCTTAGCACTTATCTGCATTTTGAAATATGCTAGTTTTCTCTTTGGTCACTGTCCTGTTCATCTGAAACGCCTTGGTTTTCAGTAGTGTGTGTGGAAATGTTTCAGTAGTAACGGCCCCAAATAACATAAAAACTGCATGTCAGGTGTCAGATGGTTATGAGACAAACTTTGAAACCACACACACAGAGACACGAATATATACATATACATAATTTATTAGATTTTTATATATTGTTTGAGTAAATTGTTCCAACAGTCATAGAGATTACAAGTTGCATTGACGGACAATAGATATCAAAGAATAATACTCTTTCATAAATTTGAAGGCATTTAAAAAATGGTCTACTATGTTAAAAAAAAGAAAAAAAATCAAGATCTATAACATATTATATACATATGTACATTTTTTGAGCAACACTTACGATCTTTGTGCCTTCACAATACAATGAAAGTAATAAAAATGATAATAATTTGATTTCCTGTGTAGTAACAGACAGATCAAAGTGTCTGCACTCCAGTTTACATTTGTTAAAAACTAAAAAATGGACACGTAATCTTCCGAGCATCACAATTATTCAGAAAAAACTGCTGTCAAACTCCTTTCTGCTTTTACAAGATTGTTGTAAACACAGAGCTTCAATCCAAAGACTGATCAGTGCACGGAGTAATTTGGCCACCTGTATCATCTGTCAGAGCCCTTGTATAAACTCCCATCAGACCGTTTTTAAACCCATCCCTCAATTTTAGCCCCATGCAAAAGTACAGCAGTGGGTTCACACAGCTGTTAAAGTAGGCAATGCTCTGTGCTACATAAAACCAGTTTTTTACCACAACATTATCATCATTGATCATTCTCACCAGGTGGAGGCAGTGATAAGGTGCCCAGCACAGGAAGAAGGCAATGACCAAACATGCTAGTATACGCAGAGGCCGGGACTTTGCCACCAAACGGGTACGTCTGATGCCCACACCAGCCAGGATGTAACAGATGAGAATCACCATGAAGGGAAATATGAAGCCACACATGAAACGGATGGAATAGAGAGCATCTTTGGTGCTTTTGTGCACCTCATTCATCTCTTTTGGGTTCATAGAACATTTAGTCAGGTTGTTGTTGTCTATGTAAGTTTGTCGATGGATGAAGTAGGGAATGCTGAAGAGGATCGCTGCAATCCAGACGCAGACTGCCACCACCCTCGCTGCCGACAGGGTGCGTCGGTGCTTTGTGAAGACTGGCCACCAAATGCAGACCATTCGATCCAGACTGATCACAGCCAGCAGGAACACAGAGCAGAACATGTTGGCATATTTGAAGAAGCCGGTGAACTTACAGAGGAAGAGGCCAAAAGGCCAGTGGCCTGACAAGAACAGCCGAGTGAGGGAGAAGACTCGTGTGAAGCAGAAGATCAGGTCCGCTATCGCCAAATTCACCAACCACACATTGGTGACCGTCAGCTGTTGAGGCAGAAGAAAATAAAAGATTGAAAAGAGATAAGAGGAAGAAAAAATGGAAGAAGCAAGTAACCTGACTGGGATGTTATCTATGCCAATTTATTTATGTCAAAAGCAGTGTGTTAAAAAGAGATATAACCACAAGCAGATAAGATTACTTTACAGGTTTAGGTATTATTACCACATATGAAGTTACATTTGGTGTGTGTCAGTTAAAATACCTGCACTCAACCACAGAACTCAACCACAAAGAAGCCATTGCACACCAGAGCATCACTTTGCGAAGGCTACAGCAGATTCATGCTCTGCAAACACGATTCCACTCAGAGGGATGAGAGGGGTTTTCATCCACCCCACACATGCTTCTATGTAGTTCTCCAAAATCCTGACTACATTTCACTGAAAGTGGATGACGTAAGCAAGCACATGAGGACAGTGGGATGGAAAAACTCCCGTTTAACAGGAAGAAATCTCTGACAGAAGTAAGCTAAGGGAGGTGCGGCCATTTGCCAAGACCAGTTGCAGGTTCTTGATTTAACAGGGAGCCAATGAAGTGAAGTCTGTATGGGACCAATGTGCTCTCTCTTTCTAGTCCCTGTCAGTACTTGTTGCAGCACCTCTAAAAGCTGTTTCTTTTATAAGCTTCTCGGATGAGACAGGAAACATCTTCAACTTAGTTAATGAAGATCTGTGGTAGCAAATGCCATCCTAAGTTAGTCAACTTGTTAATTTGTACTGTAAAAGGATGTATTTTGGTCCATTCTTAACCCTAAACAAGTACTTTTGATACATAAACCTGAAAGATAAGGGCAGGCTTGGATCAAAACGTAGGAGGCTGCTCCAGTCTGCATGCCAAATCTCTTTAGCCAAGATATTAAATCCAAGTTGTTGTTGTTGTTGTTTTCACAGAGCTTTTGTTAAAAAGATAAATGGCAAGCTCAGAAGGTATTTGAAACATATTATATACTTTATATCCACCTTAAGTTTGAAGCCAGCCACCCAGATCACCATGGAGTTCCCTGTGATTCCGAGCACAACGGTGAGCATTAAGAGGACGATGGTGACATTGTGCACTGTGGAACTGATGGCCACCATAGTTGCCTGGTCATCCTCAGGTTTGAGAGTGTCGGTGAGCAGCGAGGCATTGGGAAACATTGTGTGCCTGAGAAGGAAAAAAACAGAAACAGAACAGAAAAAATTAAAAATGGCACCTGAAAGACAGACACAAAAAAAACTATGCACAAAAGAAACATGCAACTTTGCTGCCTTGCTTGAGTGCCTCTCTCTGCATTGATCATATCTTTAAACCACAGTGAAGCAAACCTCTAACAGCCTTTCCTGTGCCTAACAGGAAGACAGATGTGTGTAGCTCTTTTAGGTTAGCCAATAGGCTGGATCCTATGGGCTAAGAGAGATAGAGAAACATCCTCAAACCCCCATCCCAGGGCTTGAGCCTAGGGTGGGACAGGGTTAACTGCCCAGAACCAGTTAACACGAGTGACCAGTTAACCCTTTAAGACCTACCATAGAACCAAGTCCGCCAGAGCTTATATTATATTTTTACATGTTGTAGAGCCATTCTTGGGAGCATTTCAAGTTGCTATACATCAATACAACCATTATAGCCTAAATTTTAATAATATGCGTGCATTAAGTGCATAGTAATTAAATAAATTGCAAAAAAGTGCAATAAACTACAAAAAAATTTAAAATCGTTTTTGTTTTTTTAACATATATTTCTAGTTAGAGAAATTTAAGAGGCTTATCCCTCAAAACTGTAAATACAAAAAAGTTGCACAAAATAGTTTCCCACCACAAGAAATTTATTTTGAGTGTCTTCATAGTTTTATTTTTGAAATACACCAATTTCTATACACTGCAGGAAAAACAAAAATAAATATTATAATGCAAATTAGCAAAAAAGCAGCATATGCATCAAAATAAACTATTTCCAGCAGTGCAATATGAGTCCTAAGCATCCCAGAAACGACACAGAAAGTCATAAAGTCAAACATAACTTTTAAAAACACCAGAATAGGCTCATGAGGCCTCGATGGTAAAAAAAAAAACTACATTTCCGCGAAAATGACACACTTCCGGTTTCGGCCAGGTCATGGCGGACATGCGATAGTTTGCGCTGATGGACATAGGAAGTGTTACAAACAGCTGATCGGATCGGCAAAGCGTGTTTCTGGAATATTATGTTTTTGTTGCTGCAAGCGCTTTTTATGCAGTTTTTGCAAAGCTATATGTGGAAGGAAACCGTGACCGAGGACAAGCTGATGGCATAAGATGTAAGTACAACTCCTCCGGTTTCATATGCAAAAAAAATTATTGCGCTAGCTCACGTGGTTGCAGTGCTACCGGGATTTAAAAATAGTTACGCAAAACAGAGCGTGCCCGCTCTGACCGGTTTTAAAGGGTTAAGCAGAGTAAACTGTTGCAGTGATGTCTCTGATGTCATAGGGTTTGTGTTTTTTAAGGGGTTTTTTTTCAGTCACTCTTTGTCTGACCCCTCATCCATGACTAATTTGCCTCGGGAGACCCTATAGCAGGGGTTTCCAAACTACGGCCCATATTTAATAGGCCCACAAGAAATTTTATATATAGAATAGAATATGGCCCGCACTTCAGCTTTTGCTTGAGTGTATTGCATTTCCTAGTTTTAACACCAGGAAGGGCTACTGTTGATCAAGGCAGTTGCTCCATCAAAAAGGACAATCACAGAAGAAATTTACCTCAAGTTACTAAACATGGCAGAACCAAAGAAGCAAAAGGTAGAAAGTGAGTGCAGAACATTTCAGACATGGTAGGAGAGTGAATATTTCTTCAAAGAATTCAAGGGGAAGTGTGTCTGTTTGATCTGCACTGAAACTGTGGCGGTTATGAAAAGTGTATAATGTACGACGTCATTATGAAATCAAACATCAGGCCTATGCATCCTACACTGGTGCTGAGCGAGAGCAGAAAGTAAAGCAAATGGTAGCTATCCTGCAGGGTCAGCAACAGTTTTTTTTTTCGTGCTCAAAGGTCCAGGAAAAGGCTACAAAAGCCAGCATTGAAGTCGCCCAACTCATCGCAAGACATGGCAAGCCTTTTTGAGATGGAGACCTCATAAAATAGTGCCACATTAAAGTTGCCTAAATAATGTGTCCGGAAAAAGTGCAGGATTTTTACTCCATTGCATTTTTACGACCATTGCGCCTTAGGGTCGGGGAACGGGTCCTGACTGTCATCTGCGCTTATGCGCAGTACTCTGCAGTTCAGAGTACCCAGCCTTCTTAGAGTGGCTGAAGCAAAAGCTCGGGTGTGGGAGGAGTTCGGAGAGACTTTCGGACTGCCTCGAAGAGATTCTGGCAAACCGTCAGGCGTCTCAGGAGGGGAAAGCGGTGCTCTACCTGCACTGTGTATAGTGCTGGCGGAGCACTGCTGACGTCGACTGAGAAAATTGTCAGGCAGTGGAAGGAATACTTCGAGGACCTCCTTAATCCCACTGACACGTCTTCCAAGGAGGAAGCAGAGTCTGGGGATGAGGGGAATGACCCGCCAATTTCCGGGGGCGAGGTCACTGAGGCAGTTAAACAACTCCTTGGTGGCAGAGCCTCTGGTGTTGGTGAGGTCCGCCCCAAGTTCCTGAAGGCTCTGGACGTTGTAGGGCTGTCCTGGTTGACACGCCTCTACAATGTTGCGTGGAGATCAGGGGCAGTACCCCTGGACTGGCAGACCGGGGTGGTGGTCCCCATCTTTAAGAAGGGAGACCGGAGGGTGTGTTCCAACTACAGGGGGATCACACTCCTCAGCCTCCCTGGGAAAGTCTATGCCAGGGTGCTGGAAAGGAGAGTTCGTCCGCTAGTCGAACCTCGGATACAGGAGGAACAATGCGGTTTTCGTCCTGGTCGCGGAACACTGGACCAGCTCTTTATCCTCTCAAGGATACTTGAGGGTGCATGGGAGTTTGCCCAACCAGTCTACATGTGTTTTGTGGACTTGGAGAAGGCATTCGACCGTGTCCCTCGGGGTGTCCTGTGGGAGGTGTTGCAGGAGTATGGGGTGTCTGGCCCATTGCTACGGGCCATTCGATCCCTATACAACCGTTGCAAGAGCTTGGTTCGCATTGCCGGCAATAAGTCGGACTCGTTCCCGGTGGGTGATGGGCTCCACCAGGGCTGCCCTTTGTCACCGGTTCTGTTCATAATTTTTATGGACAGGATTTCTAGGCGCAGCCAAGTGGCCGAGGGCTTTGGCTTTGGTGGCCTCAGAATCTCATCTCTGATTTTTGCGGATGATGTGGTTCTGTTGGCTTCATCAGGTGAGGGCCTCCAGCTCGCACTGGAACGGTTCGCAGCCGAGTGTGAAGCAGCGGGAATGAGGATCAGCACCTCCAAATCTGAGGCCATGGTTCTCAGCCAGAAAAGGGTGGAGTGCCCACTCCGGGTCGGGGATGAGTTCCTGCCCCAAGTGGAGGAGTTCAAGGAGTTGTTCGCGAGTGATGGGAGAAGGGAGCCAGAGATCGACAGACGGATTGGGGCTGCAGCTGCAGTGATGCGGATGCTGCACCGGTCTGTCGTGGTGAAGAGGGAGTTGAGTGTAAAAGCGAAGCTCTCAATTTACCGGTCGATCTACGTCCCTACCCTCACCTATGGCCACGAGCTGTGGGTAGTGACCGAAAGAACGAGATCGCGGATACAAGCGGCAGAAATGAGCTTCCTCCGAAGGGTGGCTGACCTCTCCCTTAGAGATAGGGTGAGAAGTTCGGCCATCCGGGAGGGGCTCAGAGTAGAGCCGCTGCTGCTCCACATCGAAAGGAGCCAGCTGAGGTGGTTCGGGCATCTGACAAGGACGCCTCCTGGGCGCCTCCTAGGTGAGGTGTTCCGGGCATGTCCCACCGGGAGGAGGCCCCGGGGCAGACCCAGGACACGCTGGAGAGATTATATCTCTCGGCTGGCCTGGGAATGCCTTGGTGTTCCCCCGGATAAGCTGGAGGAGGTGGCTGGGGAGAGGGAGGTCTGGGACTCTCTGCTTAGGCTGCTGCCCCGCGACCCGGCCGGATAAAGCGGATGAAGATGGATGGATGGATGCATTTTTACTCCATTGCATTTTTACTCCATTGCATGCGATGAGAGCACTGATGCCACAGACATTGGACATTGGCTAATTTTTTTGTGGGGAGTGGATGAGAACTTTGGAGTTTCAGAGGAGCTGCTCTATCTTAAGAGTCTAAAAGGCACAACAACAGGTATGGATATTTTTGAAGCTGTCAGACTCAATTCACAAAGTGGGACTTAAATGATGCCACTCAGAAAAAATAATCATTACCAGGCCTCTATTTGAGGCCTATTTGACCACTTTTAATTGATTTTTCTAACTTTAATACACTAAAGTTTAGACTATATACCTAATTTCTAGTAAGTGGCCCAGCCCCTCCTATATTTTTATATATGTGGCCCTCAGTGAAAAAAGTTTGGACACCCCTGCCCTAAAGGGACCCAACTGGGCCTGAGAACATAGCTCCTGGATCCTTATGATACACTAACCCCTCTACCACAATTATATTCTAATCTTATTAAGTCCAGTAACGCGCTTCTTGTGTTTTTTGGCCAACTGACGATATTTTCTCAGTTGTCATTTTCCATGGATTTTGTTACAGTTTTGAGGAAGGAAAAATGTTGTGTCCACAAATATTTTTCAGTGAATAAGATATTTTTGGACATCTATCCTCAATGTAACAATATATTTGTCATGGTCCCTGTGCCTCCCCGGCCAGCCCAGTGTGGCCACAAGTGTTGTTGCTCTCTCTCCTACCTGTCTGCCTGGGCGGAGCTCTGACTGGGCTCCTGCCCTTGGCCACGCACCTGCTGCTGATCAAGCGATTGCAGTTCTCTGGCTCTTAAGGCTGGGGCTCTGAGCCATTCGTCGCTGGAATATTGAGTTTGACTCCACGTTAGTGTCATTAGTACCAAGTCCAGTGAGTACATGCCCGCGGTAGTCGAGTGTCCTGACAAGTTGCTTCTTTGTTATTTTTCTCCAGGAAGGAGCAGGGAAGACCAGAGCAGCGAGCACGGGGTGTGGGGACACACTGGAGCGAAGACCACGGAGCACGAACTTGTGGGTGAAGACACGACACGGAAGTCACGGGGAAAACATGGGATTATTTTTGTGAACTATTTACACCATTGTAAATAAACGCACTGCCTTCATCACAAAGTCCTGCATCTTGGGTCCTCATTCCCCTAATCCCCACGGTCTGCCCCACAGACCGTGACAGAATATTCCAGCCACCATGGACCCAGCAGATTCAGCTTCCTCCCCGTCTCCCTCCGCCCCGGTCACACTGGAAGCGATCTTACAACGCCACGAGCAGATGCTTGTTCGCCTCAGCGAGAACGTCGCTGCCTTAACACTAGCAGCTGCTCAGCGCACTCCATTGCCGGAACCCTCACCTACCAGCGAACCCGCCCGGGCATCATCAAGCTCCGCAGTAAGTGCTGCCTCACCGGTTCTAGTCCCGGCTGTGTGTGAGTCTCATCTCCCCACACCTGAGCTGTTTTCAGGGGATGTAGGGAAGTGTGCGGGTTTTCTTATGCAGTGCTCACTCCAGTTTCGCCAGCGGCCTCATGCCTTCTCTAATGACGGGAGTAAGATCTCATATTTTGTTCAGTTGCTACGAGATCGTGCGCTGACCTGGGCACAAGCTGTGCTGAGCGCTAATCCCGAAATTACTTATGATGAATTTTTGTCTCTGTTTCGGAGTGTGTTTGATAAGGGCTCCACTGCTGCGGCGGCCGGGCTCCGCCTCATGAATCTGAAGCAAGGCAAGCGGAGCATGGCAGATTTTTCAATTGACTTTTGGACACTAGCGACGCAAGCGGGGTGGGGGCAGGAGGCATTAAAGACGGCACTGTTAAATAATGTGTGTGAGGAGATTAAAGATGAACTGATGGTGCGTGAGTTACCCTCCTCTTTAGGTGCGATCATGTCCCTATGCATTCGAATAGACGATCGCCTGCGTGCACGGCGAAGCACGCAACGTCGCTTCGCTCAGCCTCAGCCACCGAGGGACGCCTCACCGGGGCCCGGAGCGGCACGCGAGCACGGCGAGGTTGAGGAGGAGGAGCAGCCCATGCAACTTGGACGTTCGCAGCTCTCGCCCGCAGAACGTCAACGGCGTATGGCCGCCGGTGAGTGTTTATTTTGCGGCCGTAAGGGCCATTTTGCCTCTTCATGCCGGGCACGGGCAAAAGGGCGCGCTCACCAGAAGTTGAGAGAATACTGGTGGGCGATATAACGACTAGAGGTTCTCTCCCCCGGCTTATGTTACCTGCAAAACTCACCATTAAGAACGTTACCCACTCTCTTCAAGCTCTAGTGGATTCAGGTGCTGAGCAGAGTTTCATTGACGCAGCTCTGGCGAAAAAGCTAAGCATCACACTACACGCCCTACCCGATCCACTGGCTGTCACAGCCCTATCTGGGCAGCGCTTGTCGGACATAACCCAAATCACAGAACCCCTGTCTCTTACTCTCTCGGGTAACCACTCAGAGCGCATCGAGCTCTTCGTGTTTCAAGCACCGCGCACCCCCCTTGTATTGGGTTATCCATGGCTGCTCCAACACAATCCACACATCGATTGGAAGAAAGAGAGAGTGACCGGGTGGAGCATTGACTGCTACATGAACTGTCTCCGAGCTGCGCCTGCTCCAACCACATCTCAAAGGTCTGACCAGCCGGTCGAGCCTCCGGATTTGACCTCAGTCCCACGTGTTTATCATGATTTGGCTGAAGTGTTTAATAAAGACCGGGCACGTTCACTTCCCCCTCATAGACCGTATGACTGCGCGATTGATCTCCTGCCTGGGGCTCCGCTTCCATCTGGTCGTTTGTACAGCATTTCACAGCCAGAGAGGGAGTCTATGGGGACATACATTGCAGACTCTCTCGCTGCGGGCATCATTCGGCCGTCGTCTTCCCCAGTGGGAGCGGGGTTTTTCTTTGTTGCTAAGAAGGACAAGACCCTTCGCCCCTGTATCGACTATCGCGGGCTTAACAAGATCACCGTTCGTAACAAGTATCCCCTGCCCCTTCTGTCTTCTGCTTTTGAGTTACTTCAGGGTGCCACGATTTTCAGTAAGTTGGACTTGCGCAACGCCTACCATCTGGTGAGAATCCGTGAAGGGGATGAGTGGAAAACGGCCTTCAATACTCACCTGGGCCATTTCGAGTACCTTGTGATGCCGTTCGGCCTGACCAACGCCCCCGCTGTGTTCCAGGCTCTTGTTAATGATGTTCTCAGAGACTTTATTAACCGATGTGCTTTTGTCTACTTAGATGACATTCTCATCTTCTCCAAATCTAAAGCGGAACATGAGGTCCATGTACGGCAGATCCTGCAGCGCCTGCTGGAGAACAGGCTCTTCGTTAAAGGGGAGAAGTGTGACTTCCACATGGATTCGGTGGCATTTCTGGGCTACATCATCACCAGAGGGGATTTGAAACCTGACCCGGCAAAAGTCCAGGCAGTGTTGGACTGGCCCAAACCACCCGATCGCCGGCAGCTTCAGCGCTTCCTGGGGTTCGCTAACTTCTACAGACGTTTCATCAGGGATTTTAGTAAAGTCGCTCTGCCCCTCTCTAGGTTAACATCGCCCAAGGTGCCATTCCAATGGGGCCGGCTGGCTCAGGAAGCCTTCTCTCGCCTCAAGGAACTATTCGCCACCGCCCCGATCCTTCGCCAGCCGGACCTCTCCCTGCAGTTCGTTGTGGAGGTGGATGCATCGGAGTCTGGAGTAGGGGCTGTGCTCTCCCAACGGTTCGAGGGTAAGCTCCACCCCTGTGCCTTTTTCTCTCGTCGTCTTTCCCCAGCCGAGAGGAACTATGACATCGGAGACCGCGAACTTCTGGCCGTAAAGCTGGCTCTGGAGCAGTGGAGACACTGGCTGGAGGGGGCCGCACAGCCGTTCATTGTATGGACTGATCATAAAAACCTCGAGTACATCCGCTCGGCGAAACGGCTCAACTCACGGCAGGCCAGGTGGGCTTTGTTTTTCACCCGGTTTAATTTTACCATCACTTACAGGCCAGGCTCCCGTAACGTTAAACCGGACGCTCTTTCCCGGCTATTTGCCCCAGTCGGAGAGGAGTCCGACCCTGGATCTGTCCTGCCTACTTCGTGTATTATTGGAGCCGTTACGTGGGAGATCGAAGAGCTCGTCCGGGAGGCACAAGAAACCGACCCTGATCCTGGCACGGGCCCCCCTGATCGACTCTTTGTTCCGGCGGCTGTCCGGTCCCGAGTGCTCCAGTGGGCTCACACGGCCCGTTTTTCCTGCCATCCAGGAGTTAACCGCACCACTGCATTCCTCCGCAGGTATTTCTGGTGGCCCACCCTCGTTAAAGACTCACGGGAGTACGTAACCGCCTGCACCACTTGTGCTCAAAATAAGCACTCCAATCAACATCCGTCTGGACGTCTGCAGCCGCTCTCCACACCCAGCCGACCCTGGTCCCACATTTCTCTGGATTTCGTCACCGGTCTGCCACCATCTGCAGGTAACACTACAATATTGACCATCGTTGACCGTTTCTCCAAAGCTGCCCATTTCATTGCGCTTCCTAAGCTCCCTACAGCCTTGGAGACTGCCCGACTCCTCACCACACATGTTTTCCGGCTCCATGGCATCCCTGAGGACGTTGTCTCGGACCGGGGCCCTCAGTTCACGTCGCGGGTGTGGAGGGAGTTCTGCTCCGCCATAGGAGCCAAGGTGAGCCTCTCCTCTGGCTTCCACCCGCAAAGCAACGGCCAAACGGAGCGCATAAACCAAGAGTTGGAGGCTGCCCTCCGCTGTGTCGCCTCGCATAACCAGGCCATCTGGAGCGAACACCTGTCATGGATAGAGTATGCTCACAACAGTCACACATCCTCTGCTACCGGCGTGTCACCCTTTGAGGCATCTCTGGGATACCAGCCACCTCTGTTTCCCTTGGTTGAAGGTGAGCACGCTGTTCCGTCTGTCCAACATCACCTCCGCAGGTGTCGCAGGGCCTGGCGGGCCACTCGGGCGGCTTTACTCCGGACGAAGGAACGGAATAAGGCTCTTGCGGATCGCCACCGGACGGCCGCCCCTGAGTATGTGGTGGGGCAGAAGGTGTGGCTCTCCACTCGATTCGTGCCCTTACGTGCCGAATCTAAGAAACTCACCCCCAACTTCATCGGCCCATTTGAAATCAGTGCTGTGATCAACCCTGCATCCGTCCGCTTGGCGCTGCCACGCAATATGCGTATTCATGATGTGTTCCATGTCTCTCAGGTCAAACCAGTGGTCTCCAGCCCGTTGTGCCCTCCTTCCAGGCCCCCGCCGCCCCCCCGGCTCGTGGGTGGCCAGCTGGTTTACGCGGTCTCGCGCATCTTGGACTCCCGCCGCCGGGGTCGGGGATTTCAGTACCTGGTTGACTGGGAGGGCTACGGGCTCGAGGAACGTTCCTGGGTGCCCCGGTCGGCTATCGTGGGTGGGGGTCTGGTCCGGGACTTCCACCGCCTGCACCCGGGTAAGCCTGGTGGGTCGCCGGGAGGCTCCCGTTGAGGGGGGGGTACTGTCATGGTCCCTGTGCCTCCCCGGCCAGCCCAGTGTGGCCACAAGTGTTGTTGCTCTCTCTCCTACCTGTCTGCCTGGGCGGAGCTCTGACTGGGCTCCTGCCCTTGGCCACGCACCTGCTGCTGATCAAGCGATTGCAGTTCTCTGGCTCTTAAGGCTGGGGCTCTGAGCCATTCGTCGCTGGAATATTGAGTTTGACTCCACGTTAGTGTCATTAGTACCAAGTCCAGTGAGTACATGCCCGCGGTAGTCGAGTGTCCTGACAAGTTGCTTCTTTGTTATTTTTCTCCAGGAAGGAGCAGGGAAGACCAGAGCAGCGAGCACGGGGTGTGGGGACACACTGGAGCGAAGACCACGGAGCACGAACTTGTGGGTGAAGACACGACACGGAAGTCACGGGGAAAACATGGGATTATTTTTGTGAACTATTTACACCATTGTAAATAAACGCACTGCCTTCATCACAAAGTCCTGCATCTTGGGTCCTCATTCCCCTAATCCCCACGGTCTGCCCCACAGACCGTGACAATATTAGTGACTGAGCTAATGTACCGACAAAGTGGTTTTTTTATTTCTTCCCTCAAAATCTTCTAGCAGAGACTTGTGGTCTCCTTTAAACTACAGTGAAAATGTTCATATCTTTCTATTTTTTCTTTTTAACTTACTGTCAATTAAATGTGTACCAGACTTCAATCAAAGAAACAAAACACAATGCCTTCTTTGGTTAGTTTAGGCTCACGGTGAGCATCATTGTTCTGATATACCATAGAGAGGAAGATTATTTTGAACAAGTGAACAAGGCAGGAAAACTCACTGTTTATAAACCCTACAGTAACAGTAGCAAGTATTTGTCTTAATGGAGGAATAAAAATTGAGAAATCTGACCAAGACAAAGTTTCGTACCTGAAATGTTGAACTGATGTTAGAGCTTAGGCGTTGCTCCAGTCTCAGTGAACAGAGGCAGAAGTGGAGATGCACACACTCATGTTCATCTGTGCTGTGGTTACATCAAGTTTGGCTGCTATCTACTGTTTGTCAAATTTGTGTGCTATACACACACACACCACTTCCTCTTTTTCTTCTTATCATGGGTTTTTCTTTATCGTCCTTTAAAGACATGAGCTAAAAGACCTTTCTTTCTGCATGCATAGCATTTTTGTTTTATTTTATTGTTTCCTGTTTACAACCACATTCATGCCACCTCCCTGATTATCAGACACACAGCTGCCCAAGCATAGATAATGTCAGAGGTTGCAGAATTAAGACCCAAATGCAGAAAAATAATAATTGAGGGGTCATTTCCGCGATGGACGTATCAAGGCTTGTTTCATTTATGGGAGGAGCTGAAAATGATCCAAAGCCTCGTTGCCCGGCTGTACCACGTGACTGGTTCAGGAAGTGGTTCGAACTTTGCCGAACCTTTGACAGCGATATAAACCCCTCAGACTTCATTCAAAATGTGGGTGTTTGGTGGAGAGTTGCGGTTAGTGAGTTTGGAGACAGTTTGGAGGTTTATGAGAGTGAGGAGAGAAGGTCAGGAGAGAATGGGGCCAGCTAAGAAGAGGAGGATGATCTTATATCTCTCAACGTTACAAAAGCACAACCACTGTCCACACCCCAACCACACCTCACAGTAAATGATCATTTCCATTTTAAGCATTTCCAAATGATCATTTTCCATACTGTCAGTATAAATATACACAGTATACTGCCATCACTACAATATAGATGTTTTACACACTCCTTTTGTTGTTGACATTTACAGACTGTGTGCAAAAGGCCACACTCTTCAAATTCATGCCAACTAATATTTTTACGTCCTGTAGGTGTCCTACTAGAGCAAATGAAGCTTCAAGACGCTTTGCGCTGGGGTGAACTAATTGGATGGAAAGCTTCAGTGCTTCATGAAGCTTCATCTGCCCATCACTAGTTGCTGGGGCAAGCCGTGTGGATTTAACGAAGGACCCAAGATGCGGATATGCAGTGAAGTGAGAGGGCTTTATTGACACAGAACCCGAGTGATAACAAACAAAAGGCGAAAAACCAAAGTTAAAAATAAACTACACTGGAAAACTAAAACCTAAACAACAAACCTGAACACGAGAGAAAGCAACTTGCAGGGAGATTCAAAGACAAGAAAACACCAAATAACACAGACGAACCAGCAACTAACAGAGGCAGACACGAGGTTTAAATACATAGAAGGATAACCAGGGAATGAGACACAAAAGGAGGGCACAGCTGGGAGTAATCAGACCTGACGAGCCAGGGGAAAGTAAACTGAATACACTGAGATCAGACATGGACCTTCAAAGTAAAACAGGAAACACACACACACACACACAGACTCAGAGACGCAGACTAACACAGAGACCTTACAACACAAAAGGAGATACACAGGCAAGGATGACACCAAACAGGGAGCACAACTAAACCCAGGGAAACCAAAACACCACAGTCACAATACATAAAACTATCAAAAGTAAAAGTACCAGGACCGTGACAAAAACTAAATGAAACTAATAAAAGTATCAAGAAACAAAAACTATGCACAGGCTCATGTTGAAATCTATAAACTAAGATCTCTAAATATTAAAACTCAGATTATAGTCTAAGGATGGTCTTACATCCCACCCCAAGCGAACGCAGGTACCACCTCTGAAAACTGAGGAAGTTCAGGGTCTTTCCAGGGATGCTCAAGACTTTCTATACAGGTGCTGTGGAAAGCATCTTCACACAGAACATCATGTCCTGGTATGGAAACAGCTGTTTCCCAGATTACTTGTAAGGCATTTTAAAAAAGTACAGCCTCTTTCAAGGTTCAACCCTGACTGATGGATTATTTGTAGCTGAAAACATTCTTCTCCAGTCTTCATAGGGGTTGGAAATTAAATATCAGTCCTTTCAGCTACTAGAGTTTCCAAATTCTTTTTTCTTTTTTTTTAATGCAAGATTTAAAAAAAGAAAAACTCTTGCTGTGAGAGCTTAAAGTAAATAATGTTTTACAGTAGTCCTAAATTACGTAACTTTCCCCAAAAGAGCCACAAAGATAAGATAAAGATGTTAACAATGCTGTTGTTGGTAAAACAAGATATGTTCAGAAAGTTAACATGTTATAAAGTAAAAGAGATTTTTTACCAGGGAAGCAAAAACAGTAGCACTTTAAAGGAAAAGAGCTGTTAAGTAAAAATATGGTTTCTGCAATCATAGAGAAAAACCTTTATAAGTACTTTGCCTAACTGGAGGGAACAGGACCAAAGAGAAAAAGAGGAAACATTTCACTGTGCAAATGAAGGATTATGATTTCGTGCATGGTTAAACAAAAACTTTTTTATAACGTACAGAACTGATAAGATCAGGTGCTGCACAGTGGAGGGTAAACACTGTAACCTGCATGAGGAAATAAGTGAGTAGGCTGTTAGAGTGATTTCATGAAATGTTGTTATTGTTGTGCTTTAGGTTGTAAGCCTTGTCTTAAAGAGTATGTTCAGATATTCTTTTGTTCTCCTCCCCAGCCTTTAAATTGTGGGGAGGCCGTAATGTTTAACTACAGGCACATTACATGCGAGATCCTGGTTTCCTTATCTTCCGAGGAGTGGTCACTCCCGGCCACTTAGTGGCTCGCCTATGCTTGTATATGGTGAACCATTAAAGTTGAGCCATATACTGGAGGAGCGTAGATGACCCTTTTGTAATCAGCAGGAAGTCACACACACACACACACACACACACACACACACACACACACACACACACACACACACAGACTGATGTTGTTTAGATATGGCTGCTTAGGCATGTCACATGTATTTGTAAAATGCATATTCATGAGGCTAACCAATAAAAGCAGCTTGCAGAGGGAAGCTAGTTCGGAGGCAGCTACTTCCTTTGCAGCAAATGCAATAAAGAGTGCTGTGCTATCTCGTTCTTGAGTGAGCGTCTGTTTATCCAGCAGTTTCAGGTATATATCCCTGATATTTAATTGGTCCCTCGAGGCGGATGTGGGATCTTAGTTCGCCGAGGAGGGGAACGACGGGCTGAAGCCTGACGTCAGCCAGGACCCTAGGTGGCCTGTAGAGAAGTCCCAGGACGTAAGGTTTGTTGCTGGGCCAGTTGTATAGTGTCTGCCTCCCCCTCAATGGGCACGGATCCACACTTCCAAAGCAGACCTCGCCTGGGAACAACTTTGTATGACTATACTTTCAGTTTCATATATACGGAGTGTAGTTGGGAACTACTTAAGTCTCTCGGGGAGAGGCATGATCGGGGATCGTGAGGCCCAGTGTCGGGCACACATAGAGAAAGGGCCCATCACCGAGGGTGACATAAAAGCCTTTACCAACGTGCACAGTAAAGCCACATTCAAGGACTGTGTGGAGCCTCGTGTCAGGACGTGCGAAGGGAAGCTCGTTATTGACGTCAGAAAAGGCCTGTGTGTGTGCACGCGTGTGAGTGAGTCTGATTGTTGTTCTGCATGCAGTCACTTCTAAGCTGATGAGCAAGCTACACATTTTCAGAGCAGGAGCTGCTTGAGAACGCATCAGAGGGAGGGAAACAGAGCTATGATTACTCGAGCATGCAGCTATCTGTGAGTTCAATTTCTTCCTCACACGTTCGATATAAAAACGTCTATCGTTTCATTTTACGCTATCGTTTGTTTCATTGTGTCGCAAAATAAACTGTTTACGGCAATATTTTTTCATCGTTTTGATGGTCACTGTAGCGGCTATATTAATTTCTTAAAGTTCTCTTTTTCTCTTATATTTAATATAACCACACTACGGACGGACAGGCGCCTGTTTTTATGCGTTGTGGTTAGCAACAACGACGGTAACACCATCGCGTGTCCGCTTGTTTATGTTCCACATAAACCTTTCACAATAAAGCTCAAGATCCTGTTGAGACTTTTCAAAATAAACTGAATCACCTGAAAGGGCAGATTATTTACGAATGAGAAGTAAAAAAGAGCCGCCAGGTGATAAAAAATAAACCTTAGACTGAAACGTTAGAACAGGCTTTTCCCCGCAGCACGCCGTGTAATAAATACTCACAAAGAAAACAGCGGCCGTTACAACTTATGTCTAAAAATGTATCGTTTCCTGCATCGGTTGCATTTGTTTACCTTTTAGCTAAACCACTTGTTCAGCTAACTGTTCAGTCAGGGGTCTCTGCACCTTCTGACCCTGCATCTGTTCCTACTGGAGCCTGAGGAGAGGCCATCCAGTACACTGCGGCTCCCACGCCGCCATCTGTCTCCGTTGGCAGTTCAGGAGAACTGTTCCAGCTATCTGTCTCATCTTCGCCAGAGGTCTCTGCACACGCTGGTCCTTTGTCTGTTCCCGCTGGGGGTTCTGGAGAACTGCGCTAGCTGTCTGTTTCCCCTGGGGGTTCGAGGGGCCCGTTCAGCCGCATGTCTCCGTTGGAGCATCTGAGGAGCCGCTCCAGCCATCTTCCATCTCCGTTGGAGGCTCCGGGGAGTCCATGCAGCCAGCCCTGGGTCAGCTTCCTGAACTGCCTGTGTGGATTCGGTTTTGGTTCTGCTCCAAAAAACATTTGGCAGAGGTGGAGAAAGCTCTTGGTGTTACTCATCTGTGAAGCATTTTACCATCCAGCATTGCAGGGCATTGTAGAAAGTGCTAATCGAACTTTCAAGAGTAAAATAGCCAAAACAATATTTGTATATAAAAAAGGATATGGCTGATTTGTCACATCCAAAATGGATTTATGTACTAGCAAGCACTCGTCCATGGGACTGTTTTTTTTTTTTCCTTAAAGGTAGTCAATCAGTAAAAAGTAGAATACAACTAGTAAGGGCATATGCTATTGATGTTGTGCCGCAAAAAAGAAAGACAAAATTTAACTCATTGAGTTTAACCCTGATAGATCCAATTATAATGTACCCAGAAGATCAAGAGGAATTTAAATGTATACTGGCTTTGCATAGTCAACACATGACTGATAACTGTTTTGTCCTGAGCTTTTGTTTCCTATAGCACCCGACTTGACCACACCATCAGTTTTCATACCAAAGGAGGGTAATTATACATGTCTGACACGGAGGAATCTTACCAAAGTGGGACAATGAACAACACAATGAATGTGACTTTATGGTCAAATTCCTCAAGATTTTGATATCATTGGTAGATTTGTTTTGGTATTGTGGAGGAAAAAGACTGTTAAATTTCCTCCCTATCTGGTTAGGTACCAGTTGGGACTGCCAGTAACAGTAATAGGACATAGGCAAAAGGTACAGCAGTCCAGAAATCTAAGTAGACAGTCCACATTAGACAATTTTGGTACACAAAATTCTCCAACATGTATGGATGCAATGGGAATACCGACAGGAGTTCCAGATGAATATAAACTGGCAAACCCAATAGTTAACAAGTTTGAATCCACAGTACTTTGGTTAACACCCAATAAGATTTCTTGATGCATGCACAATCATCCAGCTAAGTAGATTCCAAAAGGTTGATCCTGTACATCTGTTTTCAGTGGGAGAAGCGTTTCAGCACTTATCCAAGTGATTTCTTCAGTCTCAGCTGACTGCAGGTTTCCCCAACCTCATAAACAGTACATTTGCACAATAACTGAAACAAGCCCACTGAAAGAACAATGGACTGTGAGGTCAATTCCTTGATCAAGGAATTTTTTGCTTCTGGTACCTGATGTCCAGGTGCCGAGGCATTGCTGAGCTTGATAAAACAGTGCACACTTCCTCTTCAGTGACTGATGCTACTGATATGGGCAAGCTGCTATGCGGATGTGAGGAAAAGATAGATTCTAAGTGACTATCCAGCGCATCCACACTTTTACTCGCAACAGGATTTTGCCCCACAATTGTTGCATTTACAGAATTTAGGTAAAAAGAGTGTTCAAAGACAAACTTTGAAAGAGATCCACAAACACAAATATGTACATATACAGAATTTATTTGATATTTATATATTATTTGAGTAAAATGTTGCAATAGTGATACAGATTACATGTGTGACATCTATTACCTGTCAATTTAAAAATTATTCCATTCCATAAATTTGAGGGCATTTAAAACATTTTAAATAGTCTATGGTAAACATATCTAGATCTAAACATGATGTGCATATGTGTATGTTTTTTTTTAACTTTACAGCAAAGAAATAGTTTACTTTAAAAATATACACTTACCTAAACTTGATTCAGCCTTAAACTTACAGATGTAGCCAGGTGACAGGTGAAAACTCCTCACTGTAATTGCATTAAAATGAAAACAATTTGATTTGCAGTTCAGTAACAGACAGATCTCTGCACTCCAGTTACACTGGTAAAAAACAACAACATGGGCCTATAATATTCTGAGCGTCAGGATTACTGAGAGAACCTTCAGCTTTATTTACACCCACTGCTGTCCGACTCATTTCTGCTGCTAAGAGAGTGCTGTAAACACAGAGCTTTAATCCACTGACTGATCAGTGCACGGAGTAATTTGGCCAACTGTATCATCTGTCAGAGCCCTTGTATAAACTCCCATCAGACCTTGTTTAAGCCCATCCCTCATTTTTAGCCCCATGCAAAAGTAAAGCAGTGGGTTCACACAGCTGTTAAAGAAGGCAATGCTCTGTGCTACCTCAAACCAGTTTTTCAGCACAGCATTATCACCATTGATTATTCTCACAAGTTGGAGGCAGTGATAAGGTGCCCAGCACAGGAAGAAGGCAATGACCAAACATGCTAGTATACGCAGAGGCCGGGACTTTGCCACCAAACGGGTACGTCTGATGCCCACAGCAGCCAGGATGTAACAGATGAGAATCACCATGAAGGGAAATATGAAGCCACACATGAAACGGATGGAATAGAGAGCATCTTTGGTGCTTTTGTGCACCTCATTCATAGAACATTTAGTCAGGTTGTTGTTGTCTATGTAAATTTGTCGATGGATGAAGTAGGGAATGCTGAAGAGGATCGCTGCAATCCAGACGCAGATTGCCACCACCCTCGCTGCCGACAGGGTGCGTCGGCGCTTTGTGAAGACTGGCCACCAAATGCAGACCATTCGATCCAGACTGATCACAGCCAGCAGGAACACAGAGCAGAACATGTTGGCATATTTGAAGAAGCCATAGAACTTGCAGATGAAGACACCAAAAGGCCAGTGGTCTGACAAGAACAACCGAGTGAGGGCGAAGATCCGTGTGAAGCAGAAGATCAGGTCTGCTATCGCCAAATTCACCAACCACACATTGGTGACCGTCAGCTGTTGACGTAGAAGAAAATAAAAGATGGAAAAGAGAGGAGAGTAAAAAAAAAAACCAGAAAATAGTAAGTAACCTGGCTGGGATCATGTTATCTATGGAGATTTATTCATGTGAAAAGCTGTGCATTAAAAAAACATAACCACAAGCAGATAACATCACTTCACAGGTTTAGGTATTATTCATTTACCACATATGAAGTTAAATTTCTTGTGTGTCAGTTCAAAAACCTGCATGTATAGAACTCAACCACAAGGAAGCCATTGCACATCTGCTTTGCGAAAGCTACAGCAGATTAATGCTCTCACAGGTAATGCTAGTTTTATAAGATAGGACAGCCAGACTAAGCCTGGAGGCTTCCTGTGAAGCAAATGAGGATTCAGAGTCACCTGATCAAACGCTAACTGTATGCTTATATAAGCAATCTTGAAAACAGAGATTTTTCAAGGTTCAATGATTATTCAAGATCTTGTATTCTAGAAGAGTGATTTTAAAGTAGGTTCTGGATTTAACAGCGAGCCAATGAAGAGGAGTCTGTATGGGACAAATGTGCTCTCTCTTTCTAGTCCCTGTTGGTATGTGTTTGCATCACCTCTGAAAAGCTGCTTCTTCAATAAGCTTCTCGTATGATACAGGAAACATCTTCAACTTAGTTAAAAATGATCTGTGGTTGCAAATGTCATCCTAAGTTAGTCAACTTGTTACGTTGTACTGTAAAAGGATGTATTTTGGTCCATTCTTATCCCCAAACAAGTATTTTTGATACCTAAACCTGAAAGATAAGCGCAGCAGCAGATCAGGAGGTGGTTTGATCCCTGGCTGCTCCAGTCTGCATGCCAAATCTCTTTAGCCAAGATATTAACCCCAAGTTGTTGTTTTCACTGAGCTTTTGTTAAAAAGACAAATGGCAAGCTCAGAAGGTATTTGAAACATATTATACTTGTGTTTTTTTATATCCACCTTAAGCTTGAATCCAGCCACCCAGATCACCATGGAGTTCCCTGTGATGCCGAGCACAACGGTGAGCATTGAGAGGACGATGGTGACATTGTGCGCTATGGAATTGATGCCCACAGCAGTTGCCCGCTCATCCTCAGGTTTGAGAGTGCAGGTGATCAATGAGGCATTACAAAACATTGTGTGCTGAGAAAGAAAGAACAGAAAAAGTGCAAAATGTTACTCAGCATGAATCTCCTGAGTAAACAGTGTAGAAAATCATTTAATGGCCTCAATCAAAAATACTGAAATTCCTGCCCGTGTTCCCAAACTGTTTCGTTAAAGAGAAGGGGAATACAATTTGAGCTGGTAGTTAACATTAAAACATCCATGTACAACATTAAAAAGGTTTTGATTTTCTGGATGTGGAGTGAAGCTGTGGAACAGACTGGGGGAAGAAATATTCAAGCATATTTCAGTTTTAAAAAGCGGTTCAAAAATAATGATTTGCAAAGTACAAGGAAAAGGGCTTTGACTGGATGTTCTCATCAACTACACACCAAGTTTGTGTACACGTGTACGCATGTGCATATGTATACATATGAGCTCATGATGGGTTACTGGGGTTATAAAACCAAATACATGTAACACAAGAAGAAAAAGTGCTGATTAGCAGTCATAAATAGGGGAAAGGGGGTGGGAGCTTATGCCAAAGCCTATGATTCTTCCCACTTCTTTGTGTGTCACAGTCCTGGGTCTTTGACCCGCTGATTTTGTATCCGGACTCTTTGGATTGTGGTTTATTCAGAGATTTAGTTTGCATTCCTGGTTTTAGGTCTTATTTTTGTGTTTCTGCTTTGTGTACCCCCATCGCAGTGTCAAGCCCGTATTTCTTAGTCTTTGTCTCCATGGTTATTGTACTTTGTGTGTTGTTTTGACAGCCTTTCATCCTGTGTTCGGTGTGTTTAGTTTTGCTTTGCCTGCTCTTAGTCCGTATGTGTTCCAGCTGTGTTCCCTCCTGTTTCCCATCCTTTTGTTATCCCGTGTGTATTTAAGTGCTCTGCTCATCCTGTCGTCCCTTATTTGTTGTGTGTGTGTTTTTGTACACCTTGTTTCCCTCGCCATTCCTAGTTCCTTGTTTCTGTTTTTTGCACTGTCCTGAGTTTAGGTCTCACTTCTGCCTGCAACACAGCCGTGCATGACATTTTGAATATTTTACGTCATTTATTATCATTTTGTTTTTTGCTATATTATTTTAACATGTTTAAATAAAGAAACGTAATTCTGTATATAATATAAGGTTTTGTCTGTGAAGGTTCTCAGTCATCCAGGTCATCGTAGTCTAAGGAGCTTGGGAAAAAAAGCGTCTAGACTTCTTTAAGTTGCTTGAAGACGTTTCACCTCTTATCCGAGAAGCTTCTTCAGTTCTAGGGTCAAATGGTGGAGAGTCCCAGATTTAAGCTCTGTGGGAGTAACCCACCTAGAGGGACAAAGGACCCCTAATGATCCTCTACCTAATCACATGAGCCAAGGTGTGAAAAAGGGTGGTGGGAGTCAAAGAGGAGGTACTGGTCCGTGTGTTAGGGCTTACGGTAAACTTCAATGGTGAGGCTTCCATTGTCTTCAATGCGCACGCCGCAATCCAGGAAAGGCAAACAGTTATCCTTTGTGTCTTCTCTGGTGAACTTGATGTTTTTATCCACAGCGTTGATGTGAGCAGTGAACGATTCCACTTCTTGTCTTTTGATTTTGACCCAGGTGTCGTCTACATATCTGTACCAGTGGCTGGGTACTCTCCCTTTAAGGAGCCAAGAGCCTTTCTTTCCACTTCCTCCATGTAAAGTTTGGCTACAATAGGTGACACCGGGGAGCCCATGGCACAGCCATGTTTTTGCCTGTAGAAACCTTCATTGTATTTGAAATATGTAGTGGTGAGGCAGAGGGCTAACAGTGTGCTAATCCGATCAGGTGTGAAGTTGGTCCTGTCTTCCAAGGAGCTGTCTTCTTGGCGATCGTGGCTCAAGAGTTGGGAGTTCGTCTTGTAATTGGAAGGTTGCCGGTTCGAGCCCCGGCTTGGACAGTCTCGGTCGTTGTGTCCTTGGGCAAGACACTTCACCCATTGCCTACTGGTGGTGGTCAGAGGGCCCGGTGGCGCCAGTGTCCGGCAGCCTCGCCTCTGTCAGTGCGCCCCAGGGCGGCTGTGGCTACAATGTAGCTGCCATCACCAGTGTGTGAATGTGTGTGTGAATGGGTGGATGACTGGATATGTAAAGCGCTTTGGGGTCCTTAGGGACTAGTAAAGCGCTATATAAATACAGGCCATTTACCATTTCTTGTAGTTGTTTTCTGACAGTCTCCACTGCCTCTATGGTGGGTATGCAAGTGAAGAGAGAGACTACATCAAAGGACGCCATGGTTTCATCTGAATCCAGGGTAAGTTTCTGGACCTTGTCGGTGAAGTCGGTGGAGTTCTTGATGTGATGTGGGGTGTTCCTCACAAGAGGTGCTAGGAGCAAGGTGTTTCGAAATGTTGTAAGTGGCTGAGTTTATGCTGCTAACAATGGGTCTGACTGTCCTCAGGTTTGTGTTCTTCTCTCTATGACACCAACTGTCTGCCATCTATAATCCAGTTTTGAGATCCCTTCCCAGACGCCTTAATGCCCACTCACATCCTGGGCCATCTGACCTCAGGAAATCACATATAGGGTGGGGCTAGGTTTCACAATGAGCTCACCCGAAACCTTGGCTGATTGTGACCTACACCCATTTTCACACCTTGGCTCATGTGATATAGGTAGAGCATCATTAGGGGTCCTTTGTCCCTCTCGGTGGGTTACTCCCACAGAGCTTAAATCTGGGACTCTCCGCCATTTGACCCTTAGAGGTGAAGAAGCTTCTCGGATGAGAGGTGAAACGTCTTCAAGCAACTTAAAGAAGTCCAGACGCTTTTCTTTTCCAAGCTCCTTACACAATATAAGGTTTTATGTATCAAGATTTCATCAGAATAATCCAGCCATCAGTGGGTCCTAAACGTAGCTCAATACAACCGCAGATGAACTACAAAACATATTGCATGATGCAGCTGAATGAGTGTGTGGAGGGGAAAAAACAAACAAAAAAATAGAAAGAGGGTAAGTAGCACTTCATAGGAAAAGAGCTGTTAAGTGTGTTTTCTATCAGGAAGCAAAGCTGCTGCAGTCAAAGGCAAAACAAACATCGAACGATTTGACCATACAGTTTTCTTCAACGACATATTTACAAGATGAGAAAACATGTGGTTTTCTGTCTCTACCAACCACTCAAATGAAAGTTTACATCCACATCTGATCAGGTGTCACTATTATAGATTAAACTGAAGACTCTAAAGAAATGGGACAAAGATTAGTTTCACCATATCAGTGTCTGTTAATGTATTATATGTTTTTTAATAAACCTGTTATGTTCAGTAACTTTAGCAAGCAGAATTATGGTTTTAATGCAAATTAGCAAAAAAGAAGATGTGATAATGAAGAAAGAAGAGAAAAGATTTTGGCAGGAATAACACATTCCAAAATATCTTTTGGCAACTTAAAGACAGAAACAAAAAAAACAAACACAAAAGAAACATACAACTTTGACATACAACATACAACTCCTCTCTGTTCACATAGAAGTCCGACTGCTGACTAAACTAGAGTGCATCAAACCTCTAACGGCCTCTCCTGTGGCTTATATTAGTGACTGAGCTAATGTTTCTTCCCAGAAAATCTTCTAAGTCCTAATGCATGATCAGACATGATATGTTATTTTTTAAAGTGTGTTCTGTTAATCTATCGTTTAAATTTTCACATCTTTCTCTTTTTCTTTTTTAATTGTAGAATTCTCTTCTGTTGTGTTTACGCTGTCTAGACTCCATTGAAGACATTTCTGAATACATTTCTCTAGAAACAAGCTCTAAAGAAATTTTTTCCGTCATTTTATATTATTTTATTGATATTTCTGATTTTATCGTGAAGCACTTTGTGATTTTTATATATAAGAAAAGTGATATATAAATAAATTATACTTACGTATTGTTAATAAAATGTGTGCCAGACTTCAGTCAAAGAGTAAAAACACAATGTCTCCCCTGGTCAGGTTAGGCTCCTGGCTGAGCACCATTTAATGACATAACATAGAGTGAAAAATTATTTTAAGCAGGAGAACTAGGCAGAAAAAAACCATACTGTTAATAAACACTACAGTAACTGTAACAAATGTTTGTCTTAATGGAGGAATATAAATTGAGAAAGTTTTTTTTTACCTGAAATGCTGAACTGATGTTAGAGCTGAGGGGAGTTGCTTCAGTCTCAGTGGTCAAAGGCAGAATTGAAGATGCATCCGCTCATGTTCATCTGTGCCGTGGTTACGTCAAGTTCGGCTGTTATCTACTGTCTGTCACATTCGAGTACTCTATACACATGCACATCACTTCCTCTATTTATTCTAATCATGTGTTTGGCTTTATCTTCCTTTTAAGAAATGAGCTAAGAAACCGTCCTTTCTGCATGCAGACTGGTTTTCTTTTCTTTTCTTTTTTCCTGAACACAACTACATTCACATAACCTCCTTGGTCATCAAACACACAGCTGTTCAAGCATAGATACTGCCAGAGGTTGCAGAATTAAGATCCCAATGCATAAATAAATTATTAAATGGTAAATGGCCTGCATTTGCACTTTACTCAGTCCCTAAGGACCCCAAAGCGCTTTACACTCGCTTTACACCCATTCACTACACTATAGCTACACTGTGGCTTGCAATGGCAAGCTACAGTGTAGCCACAGCGTAGCCACAGCTGCCCTGGGGCGCACTGACAGAGGCGAGGCTGCCGGACACTGGCGCCACCGGGCCCTCTGACCACCACCAGTTGGCAAACATGAGGTTAGTATCTTGCCCAGGGATATTCGGCATGCAGCCAGGAGGTAGCCTCGAACCACCGACCTTCTGATTAGTGGCTGACCTGCTCTGCCACCTGAGCTACAGCCACCCCATTAAAACATAAGCCCCTTTTTCACAGCTGGCACAAAAGCCACAGAATACAAATGCACACAAACAAAAGAAAACAGAATCCAGAACATAGAAAAGCACACTAGAAGGGGAAAACAGGATGCACTGACAACAGCAAAAACAGGGCGTAAATCCTCACACTGATGCGAAGTGGTGACGAGTGTGTCTCATCACCCTCTGATGGGACACATTACCTTATTATTACTGTATTTATTTGTATGGTGTATATATTTATTTGTATGGTGACTTTCAGTTTTTTTTAGCTTAGCTGCCTCGGTTGTGCTACTGTTGGGGTGGTTATAGCTCTGGAGTAAATAGGTCATCGACCAATCAAGTGCTAGTAAACTTTGTTAGTATTCTTATCTGTTTTGCTGTTGTCCTTCCATGTTGCCCTCTCCATCGTTGTTTTCTTTTTCTCTTTACTTTTTTAAAAAAAAGATGTAATAACTGACACCATTTGTGGTTTTAGAATTCACAGAATTTGGGAAATTATTTTTGTTATCAAAAACTGCTGCGCACATCTGTTCAGTTGTTTGTCATTTACGTGTCGTTATCACTGCTGTTTCAGAGAAATGGCGTTTTTTTTTTTTTTTATCAAGGAACCATCTTTGCAATGCTCTGCAGTTAACGGGGTAAACAGAAAGTAGGCTGCTCATCTTTCAGAATTTCTGCAGAAATTCTTCAGAAAAGCAAACAGCTTTTAATGCAACACCACCAGTTAAAACATTTTTCAGATTGTATTTTTAAGTGCCAGATTCTTATTTTGTTAACTAGTAAATATGTGCCAATGCATTTCATCCATTTTTAGAAAAAAGTAAATTAACCGTACAGAATCCAAAATTGAATTTCCTCACATATAAAGTTTTACATAACCAGGCCCCATCTTATCTTATAGATCTCAAAGTATGATAGTATCTAACATTTCATTTCTTTCAGACAGCAGGCTTACTAGTGTTTGTTCGAGATAAGTGATCCATTAAATATGCTGCAACAAGCATTGGCTCCTGGGGGACTTCCCATGACGCAGTGAGTGTTTCTTCATTAATAATTCATTATTAAGTGTCCCTCCTCCTATCTGTCCTTTGTCCTATATCCTTCTGCTTGCTATCTCCTTATTCCTAACTGATCATGGCAGACTGCCCATCCATGACCCTGGTTCTGCAGGAGGTTTATTGCTGTTAAAAACAAGTTTTTATTTTTTGCCTTCCCTCCATCACCAAGGGCTTGTTCAAAGGAGGAACTGTAAGGTAAAGTCAAGTGCTTTGATGCAGCTGGTGTTGTGAATTGCCACTGTGTAATTAAATTGAAATAAATCGATTTAAACAAGTGGGACACATCTGGGTGTTTTAGAAGCACGTGTAATAATATGCCACAGGATGTGTTAGCACACCACCGCGGCTCTTTGAATGGTAGTTCACCACAAACGGTTTCAGATCTGTCCTGCTCAGAAAGCCACAAATTGCTGTCAGAGCTACATTATTCCGACCCCTCATGTGTCACAGCATTGTTTTGGAATTTGCAAAACCTAAAAAAGTTGTTTGAATGCCAGTAAAGTTTCCAGTATAGTTTCCAGTCACCTCCCTACTTAACCCTGCAACCTTGTGTCGCCACTGGCACCAGTCTGAGATATTCAGATCAATGTTTGTTTGCTGTTTCCTGATCTAAGGTTTTGAAAATAAAATGGTTAAACGTTTTATTACTATTATTTTTTAACAGAAGTTGTAGGATATGCCTGTTGATTCTCAGAGATGAAAATTACATAATTATTTTTATAATAATTAACTGTTTCCAGGAGAAACATGAAAGCCTTGGTTGAAGACATGTTCATGGAGGAGTTATATCATAAATTATAAAGTGATCTTACCATTGGAAGCAAATACTGGAAAAGGTCCCAGCTATTGATCACAAAGACTGTCTCACTGCTGTTTAGAGAAGCAAAGCTTTTGCGGTCAAGAAATGAACATGGCTCTGTAATGACTGCACAGCCCACGTCAGCCTGAGCCGAAACCACATTATTGTGGCTGTGTCTTTACCAACCAAACGACCTGCAGCTTCCACTCGTGTTGTCATGTATCATAGGTGCTGAACACTTTGAAGGAAGTGAGTAGAGCGCCATAGATTAGTGCCACCAATTCAGTATGCAAGTGTGAAATAAGATCAAAATAAGATCAAAATGCTATTTTGCTAAAATCTAGAGTTAAATTGATGCCCAGAAAGTTTTCTTCCAGAATGATTTTAGTTTTTAAGTTTAGTTTGACCTTTTGTTTACAAGATGCCATCAGTCTAACATTTTATTCTTTTTCTTTCTTTTAGTCTTTTTTTTGTTTTCTTTTCTTTTTTTTCTTTACTTAACATATATTAACATATTTTTAGAGCATGCCAGTCAAGTTCACAGTATAAACCAGATATAATTACATGTAAATAGAGTTAGGTCCATAAATATCTGGACAAAGACTTTTTAATAATTTTGGTTCTGTACGTTACTACAATGAATTGTAAATATTTCAGTGGCTCTAAAGTATTTGGAGTAATTAAATAACTGAAACTATGTACAATACTTGGTTAAAAACCCTTTTCCAGCAATGAAAGGCTAAAGTCTTAAACTCATGGTGTCATGGTTGGACAGTCCTTCCCCGGGCGACCTGCCTGTGTGTGTATGTGTGTGTTTCTCTCTCTCTCCTCCTCCACCCAGCGGCTGACACACCTGCACCTAATTTGCCACCCAGCCGTCACTGATCATCCTTCGTTGTGGGCTGAGGTATTTAACTGTGTCCAGATGGCAGTCGACGCTGGATTGTTCTTGAAGCTCAGTAGTAAAGAGTGTTTTGTGACTTGCAACTTAGCTTTAGCCGGCTAGCCTCCTCACCTGTTGTTTTTGCTCGTTTGTAGGAGGAAGAGATACGGAGCTGGAGGTTGGAGAGAAGGAGCCCGCGGGATTAAGCTATTGGAGGAGAACACACACTCGGATAATCACTTTGGAAACTCACCTGCGCACCACTGGGAGTTTGGAGAAGATCACTGTTGGACTTTGCACTTCACTTTGTGTTTTGAGACTGTTTTTGGGCACTGTAAATAAACACACTGTGTAATTTGCATCCAGAGCTCCGCGACTGAGTACGTATTTTCCCATTACCCGTGACACATGGACATCACCAGACGCTGGGTTTCCTCCTTTTTAATGCCGCTGCTAGGCCTTTACTGCAGCAGGTTTCAGTTGCTGTTTGTTTGTGGGCCTTTCTGTCTGAAGTTTAGTCTTCAACAAGTGAAATCTATGATTAGTTAGGTTAAGATCAGGTGACTGACTTGGCGTTTCAAGAGTATTCCACTTCTTTGTTTTAATAAACTCCTGGGTTGCTTTGATTGGATATTTTGGGTCATTGTCCATCTGTATTATGAATGCAGCCCAATCGATTTGACTGCATTTACCATTAGCTGCATTAGCTCAATTAGAACAGACAGTATGTCTCTGAACATCTCAGAATTCATTTGGCTGCTTCTGTCCTGTGTCACAATAAACACTAGTGTCCCAGTGCCAATGGCAGCCATGCACGGCCAACCCATCACACCGCCTCCATCGCGCTTCACAGATGATGTGGTATGCTTTGGATCATGAGCTCTTCCACTCCTTCTCATCCATTTGAAAGGCACCCTCTTTCAGATGCAGTGGATAATTGCCAATGGTATTGTTAAAACACAGCTAGATCTAGCAGTGATGTGTGACACCACTGATTTTCATTCCAGTCTAATATCAAGTAAAATTCAGGCTGATATCGACGATACTGATCTGAAACAAATATACTTTCTACAAAACCTTAGTGTGTTTGCAAAATCCAAAGCAAAAGTAGGTTACTTCAAATGATACATTCATAATGAATATTAGACATCAGCAGTGTTGGGTAAGTTACTTTAAATTAGTAACTTAGTTACATTACTAGTTACTTCTATCAAAAGTAACTCAGTTACTTCAAGTTACTCGTTACTTTCAAAGTAACTAGTTACTAGGGAAAGTAACTTTGGTTTTACTCAGAATTCTCTTGTTAATGTGTTGCTTCCGTAACTGGATACCCAGCAAGATTGCCAGTCTTCTAGCTTGCTTACTTGCCACAAGTGCTCTGTGCCACCTACCAATAGAAAGGAAAAAATTATGTGCACATTTCCACGAGAGAAATCCCACGCCTGATTCTATCCTAGCCTGCTTTTTACATCCAACACAAAAACTGCAGTCTTGGTGTTTTCGATTGTACTCAGAACTCGGAAATTCTGCCTTCTGAATAGGAAGATGTACACAGCAAATTCAAAAGTGTTAAATGTTTTGGTGTTAGTAGTCTTAGAGTTAATTTTACTCTAAGTAGAGTCACATTCTTTTAATGTAACTCTGAGGTGTAAAATGATAGTAGTTAAAATCGAGTGTTAAAAATGAGTGTTTCTATTTCAAATCTGGAGGTGTTACAATGGAAACATTAACTCTTGACCTCTTAACTCTGAACTCCTACGGGGGCTATGACACCAAGAGAGTAAATTCACAGACTCCGCCCCCAGCACGTCTCCAATCGAAGCTGAAGTGAAGCCGTTTCAGAACATTTTGCTCTACATATTTGAGTTGTTTGCCATGCTTGGTAAGTCATGTTTTCAAAGATTGTTTCAATTATTGTTATTAGCTTTTACTTCTGTGGCTCTTTGGAGTTGAGACAAAGCTGTGTGAAAGGCATTAGCCATGTTGCTCGGTGATAGCATAATATTCTGTTTTAGCTAGCTGAAAGGTATTGTTTGCGGGCAAATACCACAGCCTTGAAAAAAAGCTTGCATGTGAATTTTCAGTCAAATTTCTTGGTCAAATACACTTAAAACAATGTCTAGAATGTGAAATGTTGATATAATGGTGCTACCTGAAGCCTGAAAACGATCTCCCATAAAAAACGAGCAAACAGCAGTAGCAGATGTCCCGAGTCCCGACTGGGTTCTACGTTAGCGTTTAGATTCCTCCAGAGTTTTGTGCACACGGTTTAGGTAAAAATGAAAAAGGTTGAGGTTTTACATTTAGTTCAGTATTACCTGTTGCCTGTGACCTTGTCTTTTGGGAAAATATTTTACACAAGTAATGGCTCAAAAAGGATTCCTTTTTTTTTTTTTACTGTGCTGCAATTGATTTGTGCCATTAATTAGTGTCAACTAATTTTTATTCAATCTCCACAGAGGATATGCTTGTGAAGATGGAATATGGGGGAGAGCAGAAGTGCGTTGAAGTTCCACAAAGTGATGAATGAAGGACATGCATATTGTATTTTGTATTTATTGAAATAAGTGATGAGAATGCTGTTATTTGCATTTACCAGCTCACCTATGTCAGACCTTTTGATAAACGAAATTCTAATGAAAGTGAGAACATGTACACTGTTACATCTTTCAGAAAATGTTTTGAAATTGTGGTGCACAGTTCAGAATAAATGTTTTTCAAAAACCATTGCGTCTTTTTAGTAAATGTTTATTTCCAAAAGAAATTTCTAGAAGTTCAGAACAGGAAAATTCCCGCTTTTTAGAATTAATTAGAACATAACTCTTACGTAGTTAAACTAAAATACTCTTTGAGAGTTACTATATATAAACTCTTAACACCAAGTGTTAAATTATCAACTCCAGAGAGATTTGGTGTTTAACACTAAATCAGAGTTAACATACCAACTCTCCAAAAAGAGTTAAATTAACACTCTCTGGTGTGGACCCATATAGACACTTTAAAAGTGTTGAAATCAAATCTGACAGTGTTAATTTGGACATGCTGGATTTGCTGTGTAGGCAACACCAGACTGCAGATGAGCTGCATACAGGGCTGGACTGGGACAAAAAAAATCGTCCCGGGCATTTTGACTAGAGACCGGCCACCATTATAGGAAAAATCATAAAGCCTTTGAATGAAAACAAACGCTGTTGTGACAGTGATGTACACTGTTCTGATGGTATATATGCATCAATCGTTTGTTGTAAGACTCAGATAATTATTTTTTTAAAAGTGAGACATTTTAAATGAGAATAAGAAAAGTATTTCCTTGTGCCCCCCTTTCCCTTTTAATGCCCGACATGGAACCCTGGCAACACTTTGCTAGACCCGCCCCTGCACAGTTACCAGCTGTCATCTCCTGGTTTCATCTTCATGTTTCCCTCTCACCACATAAACAAACCGATATCATGACCAGCAGCTTTTACAGCTGTGGCTCCAGCAAACATCAGCTGATACTAGAAATTAATATTAAATAAATTCTAACAACAGCTGATCAAGCTTAAAAGTGCTGCTGTTGTTTACCGTGACATCCGCTGGTTTCCTCTTTCTGGCGCAAAGTGGGCGATAAATAAACAAGAGAGAAAAGCCTATCAGCTGATCATTGATCAGTTTCATGATTGAAGTAGAAACAGGAGAGGGAGGGTGAGAGGATGAGAGAAGAAGAGGCAGCTGTGCAGCGTAAACACAGAATAACTCCAACTTTGTGTCTTTTTCATTGTAGCTGAAGTCCAGGACAAACTGTGTTCCTTTTCAGCTCACCCACCCAGCTGTATAGAAACTCCGTCATGCTAGCTAGCACGCAGTACGAAAAAGTCAGCATAACGAAAATAAACTCCACCAAAACTTGGTTCATATCTGACCCAGATGGACTGCAGGTTATAACTTCTTACCTGAAGTTCAGTTCCCCTGACACTCTCGGACCAGCGGCCGCTTCGGGTCTCTCCTCTTGCCTCCCTTTTCCTTCATCCACCTGCTGGCTTCCAACACTTGCTAATGTTATTGAATCTGTGGAAGCTCCGCGATAGCCACCACACGAGGTAACGAATAACGAGCCTATCTAAATCCCAGTAACGAGTAACGCGTTCCTGGTTTTGGCATAATAACTAGTTACCGTGCGCGTTACCACAATAATAACGTAGTTACTGTAACGCGTTACTTAATAACGCGTTAGTCCCAACAATGGACATCAGACTACTTGTTCTTATTGTTTCATCATGAAGAATTATCATACAAGAATGCAGTCAGTCAAAACAAATGTGACTGATAATAATAATAAAGCTGGGAAACATTTTCTATTTACATATTATTATCTATCTATGGCTACGTTCACACTGCAGGTCTTAATGCTCAATTCCGATTTTTTGATCAAATCCGATTTTTTTGTCTGCTCGTTCACACTACAAATAAAATGCGACAGCAAACGCGCTCTAGTGTGAACGCTCAAAGCGGCCCGCATGCGCAAAAGAAGACTTCACACACAACGCGCTCTGTTTAGACCCAGAGCAACAGTATTGTTTGACTGATGGCCCTTAATATAAAGACTTCGGACTTTACGTTTCCCAATTTTTGCTTTAAGTTATTTTGTTATTTACTTAATAATATAAATAACCTAATAATGATCCTTATTGCTGTTTTAGAGGAGCGCTGCTTCAAAGGATAGTTGCAGATTTCTGTCAGAATCTGCAGATTATACAGTACAAATAAAATGTTCACGTTTCTCCAACATTGTCTTCCCAACAGTTTCACTGACATCTACACGGGATGGCCAGGAAGCGTTCGCGATGTCTTCTCCGGAGCTGATAATTGGCGTCTGTCTTGTGTCGGTGACGTAAAAGACAGATTTAATGCGACTTGACCATCAAACAGCAGTCGCTTTCTAAAACATCGGATATGTATCGGATTCAGTACCACATACGAAAGTGACCCAGATCGGATTTGAAAATATCGGATTTGTGCCGTTCACACTGTCACACCATGATCAGATATGGGTCGCATAGGGTCAAAAAAAAAATCGGATTTGTGAACGTAGCCTATGTTATATATAAAATATTCTTAAGTTGTATTTTTATTTTTGAAAGGCTAACCTTCACTGCAGATATACTGTATAATTTAATGAAACCTATTCTATATAATCCACTTTAAATGCTCTACAACATTACCTGACTAAATATTGACCAACTGAATTGTGAGGCGATAGTGCCTGCAGCACCAAAGGACTCCACGAGTGACATTTCTCTTCCCTCAGCAGCGCCTATCCCTCTCAGTTTATCCCTCTCTTCAGTTTGCCTCGCTATCTCATCATCAAACTCATCATCATGTTCTGTGTTATGATTTACTTTTGTTTGTGTGTGACAAGGTTTGTGGTCTTGCCACATGTGTCATAAACTGTGTCTTGGCCGTCTGTGATCAGCCATTATTATCAGCTGAGTGAGTGAGCACACACGAACCGTGATGACTTTTTACTGACAGGTAGAAGAAGAAGTGGTTTCCACCACTCATTTAAATGATCCCAATAATATACTTTCCACTGTGTTCCTGTTAATAATAAACTACAAATGTAATCATGGTGTACCATGATTGTGCAAATGGTGCCACAATGTGTCAGTATTATAGAAAAAAATCCTTTTGAACAAATGAAAATTAAGCTCTGAAAATCTTTTTTTAACGCAATAAAATAAATCAGTTCAATTCAGTTTATTTCTGTTGTGCCAAATCACAACAGCTGTCGCCTTGCTACTGTGCATGGCGTTTGGAGTGAGTATGAAACTGATTTGATTTTTAACTTACTTTAAATGTTATTTTTAGCTTTAAAATTGGATCTGGATATTTCCTGTATTTATAACACTTTATGACTCAAACATAATAGTAAAATAATATTAGTTAAAGGTGCTGATGTTCACCCAACTCCAGGTACTTTCAAAACAACATCCAACCAGCAAACATTACCTCATTCACAAAAATTTAAAATATGTTAAAGGATTTGTTACGAGTAGAAGTAGAACATTTTCCTCCTCCCTCCTTCACATTTGAACCAATTTATGTGACAGCCTTCACGCCAAATAATAGTATTGGCATCAATATGAAAATTTTGGTTTGGCTATTGTTACCAAGTCAGAGCTACTCCAAACACATTCACATTTTACTTTTAGTTACACATAAAATCTTTGACTGTTTTTATGTGTAAACTACAGAAACTGTAATCCACTACTTCACATACAGGTGGCAGTATGTGCACATGCTGTCACGGTCTGTGGAGACAGGCCGTGTGATGGTGTGTGTGATGGACCCAGGTGTGTACACAAGTGAGTAGACGGGAGTGAACTTAACAGAAAGCGAGCCTTTATTATGGCTGAAGACAAAGTGTACAAACACAGCAGGGATAGCGTGACTAAACTAGACTATAACTAAACTGGGAAAACTAGTGCTGTGACAAACTAAGAAGACTCAGAGAATAACTGCAAAGACTGACGGTGAAAAGATGGAGGTGAGAACACAAACGATGCGACACAGACTGCACGAAACACAGAGGTCGTGTCCAAATTCATGGGCTGCATCCTCCTGAGGACCCGGCCTTCGCGGTCTACGTGGGCCGGGTCCTCAGAAGGTCGGGTAGGCCGGAAGTAAACGGCCGTGAAATTGGACGGTCTAGCCTTCTGATTAGCGTCACCGCTGTCTCGGTGGAGTTTAATAAACTCGGCCGTCTGCTCCTTGCTATCTAAAATATAACAGGACACTGGCGTAAATTCTCGACTGTCTCACACTTCTGTTTAATCAGTTTTCTGTTTGACGTTTAGTCAGCTGTGTAAAAAGCAAGGAGGAACCCACCCGGGGATTAATAAAGTTTTATTTTATCTAATCTAATCAAATAACTTTAATCTCAGCCAAACCGATTTACTCACGAACAAACAAAACACTGAAAAAAGCCCAACAATAACATTTTTAGGTTGTCTAAGTGACTTATATATCACGTTTAACCCGAGTAGCGAAAGTCCGCGGTGATCTGAAAATGATGTGCCGGGAGTTGTGCCGTTCTCGGCCGCATCAGTGACCCTCGAGCTCCCAGCTATCTATCGAGCTGGTGGGTAGCAGACGTCTCTGAAAACGTCGAGGCACTTTTGCAAATATGCGATATCTTGATAAACCAAGCAGATATTTGATGTTTACACAGCTACTTTCTCGCCTGAAAATATGTTAAAAGTTTATTTTGTGTCCCAGAAAGATTAGTAAGAGTAATTTTAAAACTTAGTAGAGGCCCCCATTGTTGGAAACTGGAGTTTGGCTGGGCCGCGCTATGAATTCTGGGATATGGTGGGCCACGAAGGACACACCCGACCCATCCTTCAAATTCGGGGAAAAGGAGGACGCATTTGTCGGCTGCATTCGGAGGAGTCTACGAATTTGGACAGCCTTCGGCGCGTCGCTGTGACGTAATCGGTCTACAAATGCGGCCTCAGGAGGAAGCAGCCCATGAATTTGGACACGACCAGAGACTAAATACACATGAGGGATGATCAGGGGAAGTGGCCACACATGGGATCACAGCTGACACACATGAACCTAAAGACAGGACAGGAGAAGTGAAACTAAATACACTGACATTGAATACAGACTTTCAAAGTAAAACAGGAAACATGGAGATTAGACATGAACTAAACATAACCACGCAGACATGACTCATGACAGGTAGACGCACGAACCAGGGAGACTGAGTACAGGGGGAGATGACAGACACGACAACATGAACTTAGCAACATAAGACACACAGACATAAACACATGAAGGGCAAGGGAGACTTAAAACAAGGGTTATATAATTACAAATGAGCTAGAATAACTTAACGAACCTAAACAAACAATAAACATCAAAATAGACTAAAACTCAAAACACTGGGTCGCACGACCCAGAACCATGACGCATGCATTATATCTAAGAAGGGGACACCAGCCACTGTGACATATGGCTTCAAATTCTTTAAAGTCTGATTCTGTGAAAGTAGCAGACAAGAAATATCCAAAATGAGGACAGTGTCTGTAATAATGTTCTTCTAAATAACAGCTTCCTCTTCTTCTGAAAGCTTCTTCTGAACAGTGGTTTCGCAGAAATAATCAGATCACATCCTCTTTGCTTTTTTCCCCCGTTTCATTTCACATATTATAGCTTTCTGTTTAAAGGCAAGATACTTGTCGATACATAGTTTCGTTTTGATTTAGCCAACTTGTTTAGGGCTGAGCCACACCACAACGAGGCCAGTGGGAATCTAGAGCTTAGCTCCATTTCAATTTTTCAAGACAGAAAGTCAAGTTGCTCATTTAGAGATTTATTTGAAGCAAAATAAAAAGTGCCACTTTTGTTCAGTTTGAGTAGTTATTTGTTCTTTAAGAAATGTAACTGACAAAGGGCCAAATAAATGTTTTTACATTGTACTGCCCTCCAGAATTCATAACTGGCAGTTCAACGCAGTAGAAGAGTCTGATAACCCCCAGCTTCTCTTCATGATGGCAAAAGCCAAAGAACCAGGTCATGTGATGATGTCAGTCTTAATCTTACATCATTGTAATTTATGTCTTAACCAGGGTTTTAATAGTTTTGCAATTTTCATTAGTTTTTATTTTTATTTAGTTTTGACTTCAGATTTTCAATTTTATATCAGTTTTAATTAGTTTTTACCAATTGTTTGCTAGTTTAGTTTAGTTTTTATTTTTTTGAAAATCCTTAGTTTCAGTTTAGTTTTGATTAGTTTCAGTTATAGTTTTAGTTGTGTTTGCAATAATTAAGTGTAACAAAAATCCCAGTTTCATCATATCAGTCATTCTGCTCATCCTTGGGTATGTTGCTATTCCAGCTACCATACTGCACCCTGGACAGGTCGCCTGTCTGTCGCAGGGCTAACACGCAGAGACAGACAACTCACATTCCCACCTATGGGTTCTTTAAATAAATAAATAAATAAAGGCAGATGAACAACCATTGATACCAGGCAACTATAAAATGTATATCTTGGCCCCAATGAGACTATTAACTCTCGCAGCACCGGGTGTTCGTAATTTTGGTTCAAGTGAATTGATAAACTTTTTGAAGGTAATTGACTCACACAGTTGTGTAGATATCCCCATCCTGTTGTCTCGGGATGCATCACGCTGCCTTGCCTGGGGTTAGCTTCTGTTTCTGGGGATGAGGGTTGAGTGTGCTCCCTTACCTTCTCAAGGTAAGCTAGGTTAGCCTTCTTGTGTGAGCTTTTCAAGTGCACTTTACGGTTTGTGGGATTTTTTTCCCTTTAGAAATGTCTCTCATAATTTGTCTCTTTCCACTACAAGACACTTGCTTTATCCAAAACACAGTCATATTCAAAGTAATCCCAAATTGGACTCTGGCGCTTTCTTCCGACTTTTCCTGACATGATTCTGCGCGTGGACGGAGCAGCGACACAGACGACTCGACTAACGTACTGCCACCTGCTGGAAACTAAACTTAATTTTCACCCTTGACTATTGTATGACACGCACACATCAATGAAAACTAAACACATTTTTGCTATAAATTCAGTTAATTTTAGTTAGTTTTGTGAACACTCATTCCAGTTTTAGTTAGTTTTCCTTTTTTTTGTTTTTATTTTTATTTCCGTTAACGAAAATGTTTTTTCACTTGTAGTTTTCGTTATTTCTCGTTAACGATAATAACCTTGGTCTTAACCTACATATCCCCAGACAAGAACACTGATGTTGTTCATCTCCACAAAAAGGTATAAAATATAGTTTAGAAGCTGAATGTCAGTGTTATTGTCTGTGCATGTGAGCTTCAGTATGGTTAAGGTTATGGTTGTGAAAATTCAGTGGCAAATCTGTAAAAGGAAGCAAACTCCGGTGCTCTATGTCAAAGAGAAACATCTCCGTCCATATAATACAACTTGAACATGTTTACGTCCTGTGTGATTTACACTGAATGTCAGAAGGATTTCAATTAGTAGTTGAGCTTTTTATTGTAAACATAAAACACAAAAGCAATTTTATTTTTTCAGTTTTTAATGAACACCGTGTTTCTTAAAGCACAGACATATTGCAGACCTTCACACAATGACACTTCAAAATTAACCTTTATCAATATAATCCCTCATGCACATCATTGCGGCTACTCTGATGTTTAGCTTTAATGATATTTTTATGGCAGAAATGTTAATAACAAAAGGAACAGCAGGTTTCAGATAAACAGTTTTATTGTAAACAGAGGTAGTGATGTGCAAGCAGCTGAGTAAATACTCTGGTGCTGTGTTTTACAAGCTGGTTGCCATGGATTGATATTAACCAGATTCCATGTTCATAATATTTGACTGCCATAAAAGTCTCAGCCCACTCTCCCTCTTAAGTAAGATACACACAGGATGGATGAAATACTTTTGACGCATTTCTCATGGTAAAAAACAAAAACAAAAACCACACGATGCAGCTTGGTGCACTGCACAGTTTCCATTCATCTAACCTTCAGAATGACCTCTATACACAAGACAGAGTCTAAAGCTATTACTGGCTTTTCTTCTAATAGTCTCACTTCCCTCTGCTTCATCACAGTTCCACTTTTCTTCTGTGGCTTCAATTACATGTCCAAAAACACAACTCAAAAATGTGACATCCAGGGCTCTACTGACACACTCACATCTATGGGCGATATAGAGACACCAGTTAACCTAACACCACTATCTGCATGTCTGCGGACTGCGGGAGGAACCGAGAGTACCCAGAGAACCCACACAAACACAGGAAAAACAAGCAAACTCCACACTGGCCTGTGAGTGAGACCACAGTGCTAACCACTTTGAACAACATAAAATGTAAAACAGCTTTGCAATATATCTACAACACAATAGCTTTTTCTTAAAAATAAATATTTTCAAAAATGACTTGCTCACATTGTGGAATTTTTCAAATGCACCACCAGGAAATAAAATCCGGTTTGAGAAGGAAAATGTGAAAGAAAGAGTGTCCCAGTACTTGAATTACAACATTAGTTGTTTTAATATTTTTTGCCCACTATGCAGAAATCAAGTAGAAAGTGACCATCTTTATTTTTTTAAGTACACTTTTCATCTGGAGTCAAATAAGTCCTGCTCAAAACCGTATAGGTACAGATGAACGATTATGCTTATATGCTTGTAGAAAAACCTAAAGACCAAAAGAGGAGTGGACTGCATTAGACTGCTTTCTACTACTTGGCATAATTTAGATCGCTATCCTTCACATCTTACTTTCACACTTTACTGATATTAATCAATGGATAAAATAAATAAATAACCCTTTGTTTGGTGGTTGGATGCTAATTATTGCTTTAGTTACAAAAAGTTGCAGTTATTAACATAAAAATTCCATATCAGTAAACAACAGTAGACTATTTTCTCTTTGTTGTCATTTAAAAAACAAAAGAAACATGAAAAATAAAACTGCGCAGTAACTGTACAAGCAGGCTGTCCAAGACGACTGTATGTCATTGAGCATTGTCTGACAGGCTTCTGTGTCAGTGTGTGACCCTAGCTAATGCTAATGCTAACAAGCTTGAGCTTGTTAGCATTAGCCGATTATTAGTATGCTGCCCTCTTGTCTAATCTAAACATATATTTTTCTTTGTTTTCTTGAATTATTTTATCCACATGAACTTAGCTGTTTAAATCTGGTTCTTTAGTCCCTAGGTTGGTGTGGATAGTAATACCACAATCATGTAGTACTTTGATATCATGGAGGGGTGTCAGTTTGATGATTTATCTAATATACTCATTTTGTCCTTATCATCAACCCAGCTAATCCAGGTTAAGGTGGACACGAACACTTGAGCCACTCTGGATCAATCCAATCATAGGTGAAGACGCTCTATTTATTTCATTACCACTGTACTTCTTCTACTAGCTTCAGGATCAATAGAGGGGAAACTTAAACTTTAGCCACACCCGTTGCTGTCAGACCTGATCCCGCCGCTATGAGAGTGCTGTGCTTTGACACCGAGGTTTCATCCAAAGAGCGATCGTTGGAGTGAGTTGTCTGTCCATCAACATCGTCTGCCAGAGCTCTTTTGTAAACACCCATCAGACTCTGCCTGAATCGCCCCCTCACATCTAGCCCCATGCAGAAGTACAACAATGGGTTCACACAGCTGTTAAAGTAGGCAACACCCTTTGCTAAAGGGTACCAGATTTTCACCACTGCATTTTTATTGTCCACCATCTTCACCAGTAAGAGGCAGTGGTAAGGTGCCCAACACAGGAAGAAGGCAATGACCAAACTTGCTAGTATACGCAGGGGGCGGGATTTCCCTGACAGGCGGGTGCGTCTGATTCCTACAGCGGCCAAGATATAACAGACGAGAATCACCATGAAGGGAAATATGAAGCCGCACAGGAAGCGGATGGAGTAGAGAGCAGCTTTGGTGCTGTTGTACCCCTCTGCCTTCTCCTTCGGATCCACAGAGCACTTACTCAGGTTATTCTTGCCCAGGTAGACTTGGCGATGGATGAAGTAGGGAATGCTTAAGAGGATCGCTGCGATCCAGACGCAGACCGCCACCATCCTCGCTACCCACATGGTGCGTCGACGCTTTGTGAAGACGGGCTGCCAGATGCAGAGCACTCGATCCAGACTGATCACAGCCAGCAGGAAGACAGAGCAGAACATGTTGGCGTATTTGAAGAAGCCGTTGAACTTGCAGACGAAGAGACCAAAAGGCCAGTGGTCGAAGAAGAGCTTCTTAGTGAGAGAGAAAACTCGTGTGAAGCAGAAGATCAGGTCTGCTATCGCCAGATTCACCAGCCACACGTTGGTGACCTTTGGCTGTGGGTGAAGAAGAAAATAAAACAACAATGATAACAGGAACATAAAGAAAATCAAAGCCATTATTTCAATGAAGCATGTAACCTGATTTTGATGGCACTGAATTGCCATTATCATTTGTGCATCACTAGTAGGCGCCCTCATCTGCTGTTTTTACCTGGAAACAGTTTGGCCTTAAACCTGGTAACCACCCATTACTAGTGCTGTCCTGCAGGGTAAAGTAAGTACCTTGAGAAAAGTGTTAACCATGTCCTATTGGGTCATTTAGAGGGGATTGATATGTTTGCAACAATAATAACTGACTACTCAGTGGACTGACCACATTCAAAGCTGTTAGTTAAACATTATATAAATTTAGCCACACTATCCACTTTTACAAGCAACAAATCCCCAGTCAGGCATAATGTGTTGTGAGTAATTCCTCATAATTTCTTCTTCTTACAGATTCACGGATTCCTTTAGGATTCACCACAATGATTCGCCTCCTTGGTGGGTTTCCTCTTTTCCTCATATTTCCCCCATTTGCCTCCAAACTGCTCAGCCCCAGCTGTTTTTCTGATGTACTAATTTTTAATCTTGTTCATTCAGATCGTGGGGGCGATCGTGGCTCAAGAGTTGGGAGTTCGCCTTGTAATCGGAAGGTTGCCGGTTCGAGCCCCGGCTTGGACAGTCTCGGTCGTTGTGTCCTTGGTCAAGACACTTCACCCGTTGCCTACTGGTGGTGGTCAGAGGGCCTGGTGGCGCCCGGCCCCGTGGCGCCAGTGTTCAGCAGCCTCGCCTTTGTCAGTGCGCCCCAGGGTGCAATGTAGCTGCCATCACCTGTGTGTGAATGGGTGGATGACTGGATGTGTAAAGCGCTATATAAATACAGGCCATTTACCATATGATCACTCCCAATAAAAATCCTGGCATCTTCAGCTCTTCACTCAGCCTCCTGTCTTTCCGTTAATGTCACTGTATTCAAAGCATTAATCATAGCATGTCTCACTAAACCTCTTGTAAATCTCTTTCAGTCTTGCTACTTTCTTCTTCTCTGTTTTTTCTTGTTAGTTTGGATAGTTGAACACAGGTAGTGAAGGCAGATGAGTTCAAATATCTCGACTCGCTGCATGTCCATCAGTTTCACACACATGTATTTGGTCTTGATTTTACTGCATACCTCCACCTCTCCAGGCTCACTTGCTCTCACTATGATCACAATGTTATTTGCAAACATCACAGTCCACAGAGACTCTTGCCTGGCCTCATCTTTCAGCCTGTCCAGCAGTACTTCAAACAAAAAGGGCTCAGATTCCTGATGCCTTCAACCCATCTGTAACTCTTATCACACATCCTACCACCATCTCACTGTCCTCATGCCGTCATGTCCTGCACCACCCTCACATACTTCTCTACCATTCCTGACTTCCTCATACAGTATCACAGTTCCTCTCATGGAACCTATCATATGCTTTGTCTAAATCCACAAAGACACAGAACAACTACTTCTGACTGTCTCTGTACTTCTCCATCGACACTCTCAAGACAAGACAAGACATGACATTATTATTGCTCTTTCTCTTCACAGAGCCAAGCTTCTGCTCACTGATCATTACTTCTCTTGTTAACCCTTTGCCAAACTCTTATTTCTTTAGCTAGGACACACTTGGACGTAAGCTTTTTAGGACTTAAGTTGATTTCCTTATATGCTGCGTGAGTTTTGCCTATTTTGAAGGTTTACTTATAAAAAGGATTGCGTGAGATAAAATGTTGACTAGAATTGCATTTTTAATTTGTGTCACTTTTCATGATTAACCTCATATTTTAAACCATCTTACAAAGTTTTAGCATTAGCAAAAACAGCTAGTGTTTATATGAGTGTGAATCTTATGTAACAAAGAAAAGAGCCCCTATACTCAAGTGAATTATCCCGGTTACAGCTCCCTGCAAAAGTTACAAACAGGAGACAAATTGTTGTTGTTTTTTTCTTTTATTTTAAGTTGCTTTGGGTTTCCTGTGTTGGTGCTGTGACACTGACACTGACTATGGCTACGTTCACACTGCAGGTCTTGATGCTCAATTCCGATTTTTTGATCAAATCTGATTTTTTTGTCTGCTCGTTCACACTACAAATAAAATGCGACAGCAAACGCGCTCTAGTGTGAACGCTCAAAGCGGCCGCATGCGCAAAAGAAGACGTCACACACAACGCGCTCTGTTTAGACCCAGAGCAACAGTATTGTTTGACAGATGGCCCTTAATATAAAGACTTCGGACTTTACGTTTCCCAATTTTTGCTTTAAGTTATTTTGTTATTTACATAATAATGTAAATAACCTAATAATGATCCTTATTGCTGTTTTCGGGAGACAGACACTATCTCTACTTTTAAGATTAGGCTTCAAACTTTCCTTTTTGCTAAAGCATATAGTTAGAGCTGGACCAGGTGACCCTGAATCCTCCCTTAGTTATGCTGCAATAGACGTAGGCTGCCGGGGGATTCCCATGATGCATTGAGTTTTTCCTTTCCAGTCACCTTTCTCACTCACTATGTATTAACAGACCTCTCTGCATTGAATCATATCTGTTATTAACCTCTGTCTCTCTTCCACAGCATGTCTTTATCCTGTCTTCCTTCTCTCACCCCAACCGGTCGCAGCAGATGGCCCCGCCCCTCCCTGAGCCTGGTTCTGCTGGAGGTTTCTTCCTGTTAAAAGGGAGTTTTTCCTTCCCACTGTCGCCAAAGTGCTTGCTCATAGGGGGTCATATGATTGTTGGGTTTTTCTCTGTATCTATAAAGCGCCTTGAGGCGACTTTTGTTGTGATTTGGCGCTATATAAATAAAATTGAATTGAATTGAATTGAATTTTAGAGGAGCGGTGCTTCAAAGGATAGTTGCAGATTTCTGTCAGAATCTGCAGATTATGCAGTACAAATAAAATGTTCACGTTGTCTTCCCAACAGTTTCACTGACATCTACACTGGATGGCCAGGAAGCGTTAGCGATGTCTTCTCCGGCGCTGATAATTGGCGTCTGTCTTGTGTCAGTGACGTAAAAGACGGATTTAATGCGACATGACCATCAAACAGCAGTCGCTTTCTGAAACATCAGATATGTATCGGATTCAGTACCACATACGAAAGTGACCCAGATCGGATTTGAAAATATCGGATTTGCGCCGTTCACACTGTCACACCATGATCGGATATGGGTCGCATAGGGTCAAAAAAATCGGATTTGATGCGCTTTCGCCTGCAGTGTGAACGTAGCCAAAGTCACATATCTGTGCCGTCTTCTATCCCAATATGTTATTACCCAAATGTTACTATTATCAATCAATCAATAAATCACACCTTTATTTGTAACGTGCAATGTTACACATACATGTTACCTGCAGTGAAAACCTGTAGTCTTATAGGGAGTTGTAAAATATTAAACTGTAAATATTAAAATATTTCAAATATATGACACAATCCATATCTACCTTAAGTTTGAATCCAGCCACCCAGATCACCACAGAGTTCCCTGTGATGCCGAGTACGACAGTCAGTGTGTACAGGATGATGCTGACATTGTCCATGATGGCATCAATGTCCACCGCCTGGTCATCCTTAGAAGACTTGAGTGTGTTGGTGGGCAGAGACGTATTTGGAAACATTGTGTGGCTGGAAAAGAGAAAACAGAAAAGGGCCAAAATGTCAGGCATGTTACTTATTGTGTAATTCAACCGAAAGACGGGAAGAAAACACAAGAGTCTATATTAAAAAACAAATATAGATTCACAGACTCCACCTATAAGCCAACTTTTTTCTGATTGACGGAGCCTATCTGTATACAGTTAGGCATGAGATCACCATATGACCTCGCTGACATCCTAAAGACTAAAGAGCAGGAAACGTGTTTAGAGCAGGTCCATGGTTTCACATGGCTCTGCAGACCCCCGAGTTTTAGTTTGTTTTTTAGTTTTGGAGCCCTGTTTTATACATCATATTCATACCTATAGGAAATATAGAATAACCAATTAACCTAACCCCAAGCTGGAGTACCTGAGAGTACCCACGCAGACACAAAGAGAACATGCAATGATGCAGATGGTGGATTTAAACCCAGGACATTTTTGCTGTGAGGCAACAGTGCTAATCATGAGCTCACCGTGCTGCTTATGTGTGTATATCTATATATTTTGTCCTTCCACTTTTTTTCAGCTCTGTCTTTATACTTTATAATCCTGTTCTCCTATAGATGGTTTTAAATGTTTAATATTCCTTTTTCTGTTTTACTGTCTTCCTTTTTTTTAGTATTGCCTGTTTGCTTGTCTGTTCACTTCCTGTTTTACTTTGGTTGTTGGTTTTGTTTTTTCTCTTGTTTTCAGTTTATTTCTGTGACTGTCTGTCCCGTTTTCACTCCTGTCTTTTTTAGTCCGTATTCCAGGAAGCAGACTGAACAATCCGAGTTTAATCAGCAACTCTGAGTTTTCAGTTCCACTGCGAGGAAACTGTCCGATAGTCTGAAGATTTAACTCTGAGCTGAGGATAAATCTGTGATGTAATCATTGTTCCCACACTTACTATTTTTATTAACCATGAAGTTGTCAGTGGAACAAACCCACATTTTACTGGGATATCAGGATCAATTTCTGCAGAATAATTCACCTCGCTCTGAACTTTGACAGCGGCAGGAGCAGCAGGAAGGAAGGAAGTTCACAGAGTGTAACGCCGTAACTGACTCAGAGTTGAAGTAAACTCTCTTTCTGGAACACACTAAGGCTCTGCTCTGGTTGGCTCCTGAGTTTTTCCAAACTATTCGTTTAGCTCCTGTGTGTTATATGGATGCCCGTGTTTCCCTTTAACAAAATAAAGGTTTTTGGCTTTTTGGCTGTGTGCTTGTCTCGCTTTACAGTCCTCTCAACACTGCTTATCGTGACACAGGTTACTTGTGTATATACAGAGACAACTGTATTTGAAGTCTTATTAAAGTTGAGCTTGCATGATTATAACGGTATAAGACAGAAAATAATGAAAAGCAGAATAAGACCACTTTAAGTAGACAAATATACATTCATTAGTCTCATAGGTAGATTTTGTGGCATGACAGTCTTAAGTTATACGATGCATGATGCACAAGTTAAACAAACACCTATCAAATATCAGATATGGACATATGGACACTTTTTAATACCCAGCATTCATCAGAAACTGTTATATTACACAGGTGTGGGTATTTTAAACACTGGAAAACAGCCAGTCGGTTTCTTTCGTCGCATAACATACGGGCGGATTATCTGCACAGTCGTGTTTACACTTCTCCATTATTCACATGTAGGTGAAATGTTTCAGAAGCATGTCTTATTTCCTTCCTGAAAATTCTTGGTCAACTAATATTTTAGAGACTTCTCTATATGTGCACTAATGCAGTGCAGTGTTGCTAACTATGTTGCTTACATGCTAAAAATATTTCAGGCACTTCAAACACTTTCCACAAACCTCCCGTGCAAGTGGAAAAAAATCCCCTGACCTGCTCAGAAAACTGCCGAAATGCTACCAAGTGGCTTTTGGGGTGTGTGAAGAGTCTTTATATACTTTGAGATCTCCAGACACCTTACTGCTAGGGATGCAACGATACCAATTTTTTCAAACCGATACGATACCGATACTTGGATCTGAGCACTTGCCGATACCAAGTACAAAAAACGATACTTCTACCACACACACACACACACACAAATACAATGAATTGGAAGACAGGTTTTATTTTATTCTCTGCTGATAAAAAATAAAATCTTAATAAAAATGACCACAAAAAAATTTCAAGTGAAAAATAAGCACTTCTGTTAAATTATTGCAGAGTCTCCACATTGTAATTTAACAAAATATCACTGAACTATTGGCACTGTCTCGAGCTTTCAGAATAATAAATAAACACTTCTGTTTGGAATAAAATAAATACAAATTAGGTTTGAGAATAAAATAAACTTTTAAATTGTTGCAGAGTGTCCATATTGTAAACAAACAAACAAAATAACGAAAGTATTTGGCATTGACGAACAAACTCCCCATCTGCCCGTGGATCATCAGTCCACTGTGCCGTTAAACCAAGGACTGACATTGCGCACACATTGCTTGTCTTTACCTCTTCAGAAAGTTTTGGCACCATTATCTCCCTGATTTTCCACGACTGGCATTGGCTGGTCATCTAGAGCGATAAAATGAGTCGAGCCTCTGTTATTTTAACTGCCCGTGGATTTTCTCTTGATATTTTTCTTCGCTTTTCCAAAACCTGAGTTAAAGTTGGCTGTTCCGGTCCATACTGCTGACATTTTGTTTAGCCTAGCTAAAGCAGACTCCAGTTTCTCTTTTTTATCTGGAGCTGCCAGTCTGACTCGCCTAACCCTGTGCCTGTTTAGGGCGGGATGTCCCCCTAGTGGCCAATCTAAAAAACTACAACAGAAATGACAAGCCACCCTCTGATTAATGAAATAAGTTGGTATCGGTTAACTTTTACGAGTATGAGTACACACACATTTTACAGTATCGGCCCCGGTATCCATATCGGTGCATCCCTACTTACTGCGTACAGTTTTGTCATTTAAACGTTAGAAATGTGTCATTATTAATATTATCTTTAACAGTGGTTATAGGATGTTGCTCCTGGCACAATTTTCAGAAGAGTTACAGATTTACATTTTTCAAAACACTCAATGCACATGTTTAGCCGTCACTCTAGGACAAAGGTCTGATCATGAGAGTTTAAAGGGCCAAAAAAGTCTAAAATCAAAATTATTATGATTCTAATAAGGAGACCAAGTTTCTTTCAGAATAAATGCATGCAACCCTCAAAGACTCGAGTCAGTTTAGAGAAGTTTGATTTAGCTCAGCTATAGTGAAAGTGCCGACAAAACAATCAACAACTGTGGTGGCCACAGCACAAAGCTATGAAGTGCAGCACACGATTAACAAAACCTTACTTGATAAAATGTGTTTCAAGAGGTCATAAATGAAAAAGTGATCTTACCACTGCAAGCGAATACTGTTGAGCTTTAAAGAAAAAGAGCCCAGCTGTCGAGCACAAACATGCTTTCTGCTGTTTAGAGAAGCGAAGCTGCTGCAAGGGGAAATGAGCATGGCACTGCAGTGAGTGCACAGACTACTTCAACCACAGATAAAAACAAAAAACACAGTAAAAACCCTTCCTTGTGTTTGAATATCACTGTAAACCAGATAAACCGCATTTTACATCCCTGCCTAGACTTGTTTATCTTTCAGCTGGTAATGAAATCTTCGTAGGAAGAAATGAGGGTTTCAAAAAATAAATACACTAATTCAGTTTCTGACAAAGTGTGAAAAAAAGCTCAGACTCGCTCTTTCTGTTCTTTAGTTGCAGGACTAAATGATAACCAGAAGTGTTCTTGCATAACCATTATCTTTGTCTACAAATCACTTCAACATTTTATCCTTTTGGACATTTTCATGAAAAATTTAAAGTAATTAAATGGCTCATTTGTCCAGTCCTGGACAGAATCTTGTTTTGTGGGCTCAGAGTGGCTCTGAGGCTGTTTACCCTGAAATTCAACTGTACATTTGTGGTAGATTTGAAGAAATTCCCCTAATGCAGCAATATCTAAAGTGTGGGCTGTGGCCTGACAGGGCCATGATGATAAGAGTGAGTGGGCTGCAAGTGATGAAGTCCTCTCAGTGAACTCTGTCCTCTCACTGACGACGCTACGTCCAGATGAACAAAATCAACTTTCTGAGACTAAACTAAAAAACCTAAAAACAAAAATAGAATTAATGAAGCTAAATTATTCGATTAAAATGTGACAGGACTGTGTAAGACTTGTTTTTGAATTGGCTGGGCTGTCTGAAATATGGGTTACCGTGGGTTAAAAAAAGCTGGTCTGCAGGACAACCAAAAAGCGCAATGGCTCAGTTGTTCACGTAGCATTCTTTTTCAGAGAATTTCCTTTTTGATCAGAAAACCATTTTGTTTATACATTTTCATTAGTAAAAGTGTTAAACTGAAAGTTGGCTACTAATCTGATAACATGCTTGCAGCTGTTCAGCAGAAAGGTGCACGTGATCTTAATACAACACGATTGGTTCCTTTTATGGCTGTAGAGCACGTAAACAGGCTTCTTATATTTCTTTTAAATTAACATTCTTGCTAAAACATTTAAAGGTGAATGGCTGCAATGACCAGATTATAAAGAAAATTTAAAAAAAATACTTCAGACTGTTTTTTACACACATAGGTGACACACAGTTGATGTGGTTTACCAGCAGGAAAGTCAGCAGCCAACCACAGACTTCACAAAACACAAAAGAGATGAAAAGAAGCTCTGAATGTCATTTCCTTTACGTGTCTGAGGCACGCAGACAAAGAGGCAGGCTGTAGAGTAAATAAACTGTAGAAAACATTTAAATAGAATTGAAATCATCAAATCTTTGTGTTTCTACAACTGCAAAAATAAGATCAAACACTGACAGGAAGTGTGAAAATCCTGTTTTGCCTTTTAGATTCACTTTGCTGTAACAAAGTGTTTCCTTACGTTTGCTTTGCGCGACCATCTGATTGAGAGAAATAAACCAGCAGTCTTAAAGCAGCTCTATCGGATGAACTGAAGCTTTTATGGAGTTTTTAGGATATCCCGATAATAATAAATGATTGCATTCTAGAAATAATAGATGCATGAACTAGTCTATTAGCATCACTCTGGGACAGGATGTTTCTGATATGGGAGATGATGAGATAATGTGCAAATGCAGCAAAGAAGATACACGACTTATCAGGACATCTCTGAAAGTGGTTAAAAACATAGATAATGCTGCACATTCGGTTTACAGATGGTTATAAAATGATCGATGGGAACTAATTCACACAAAAATCTCCCCAAGTTTGCAAATTTAACATATGAAAAACTGTAATCACTTTTCTAACATTTAATGGATACAGACTGTTTGTGTGTCATGCTCATTATTCTTGTTTTGATTCACTGTACATGGCACCGTGTCTTTTGAACTAGAAGCTGATCTCCAGCTTGCATGTGAGTGCATGTGCAATACATTTAGGCTTTCAGGAGCTAATGAGCCTTCTATTTGCCTTTAGAGATGGCGAAGCCCTCATTTTGTTAGCACAGTCCCACAGCTGTGTGACAAAGTACCTATTAAAGCTTTTAACTTTGATCCACGGACAGAAACATTACTCTTTTGTTTGGTCAGTTAGTCCACTCCTGCTGTACAGCATGGATTGCAGTGAAACTAAACTCAGTCAGACTTTTGTCCTCATGACAAAACTACAGAATTTGGTACCTTTTCTCTACTGCCAACAGCTTTAAATACAATAAGAGAAGGAACGGGGAGCTTTAATGCAAATGCATCACTACCAAAAAGTAAAAATATAATTTTTTTCTGTAATACTGAAAAGTATCACAATAATGTAGTAAAAATAATTACAGTAATCACATTACAGCCACAAGTCAAACTTTTTTTTTTTTTTGCCTGCAATGAGCTCTTTAATTATCCTCAAGACAGAATCGCTGTTACAATCAGCTGCTTTCCATTTGCCTGCAGCGAGGCAGAAAATGAGAAAGCAGCCTTCAGTTTATGAGGAGTGGAAATGTGAACATTACTTTTATTTTTTCATTGCAGAAATAAAAATTTAAAAAAAAACAAAGCAGCCAGAAAACTGCTGCTTTGAACAAGACAGTAGCTGTTGGCAATCCCCTGCAAAGAAAGCATGCTAACAGGTAAGAACCAGAGTTATGCTAAAGGTGAGTATGCTGACCACATGCATTCATCGGGTAACTAAAGCAGCGATTAACTGTCAGGCTTTGAGCTTGTGCTCATACTTATTTCAGCAGAGGACTCACTGAATGACACACACACACACAAACACACACACAAATATGCTTGTGCTGTGGAGGTAAACACAGACGACACGAGAGCTCTCGATTGACACTGCTCGTTTATTACTTATCACCACACAACTGAACTCTTTTCCCTCCAAAACACAGCAACAACACTTCCTGAGAACTGGGTGTGAGTGGAGCCCTCCAGTGGTCCACCACAGTGCATTCATTATGACAAGGATTTGTTCCAGTTTGTGGGACTGTAGCCTTGAGGTATCTTGTTACCTTATTCGCTTTCACAGGTGCTACAGAAGTAACTGATAGATCAAATGTGTAGAATCAATTCATTTCAAATATATGTTAATTACAAGGAAGTGAAATTGTATGCCATCTTTTATTTGACACACACAAAAATGTGATCATCAGTATGATCATGTATGTGAATGCATACAATAATGCATTTACAGTACTGAATTATTTTGACATTATCACAGAAACAGACAACAGATTTTTTGAGCAGCTTATATCTTTAACAAAAAGAGGGGAACTCTCTGCCCTGTGTCTCTATGTTTAAATTTAACATATAGGGAACCTGAATGTGTGGTTTGTAGAGGTCACAATTACACATGTGCAATATGTGGACATAATCTTAAATGTCTTTTGTGGTAGCCTTCCCTAATAGTATCCTGTATGCAAAAAACAGTCATGGTGAAATTTCATAAAAGGTACTGTCCATGCACAAAAACATTGTGTAATAACTAGAAATCAAGCTGCTGTTTCTGCATGTTATGTTTGAAACACCGGTATTTACCGTAATTCTTGCACGGCTTATAAAATTGGCATATTATCTAAAGCACGCCTCCACAGCAGCCACAATTTGTCATTTGACCTCTTGGGGAAACTAATTGCTCACACCTGATTTACAGCCTCCTCTAATCTGGGTCACTAACTGTGTTTGTGGTGTTGGTAGTTCTGAAGTATTTGTTCTTTTTTTCCACGTACTCTTTCACCCTCCCACAGTCTGAAGACATATACATTCGATCAACTGATAATTAGAAATTGATTGTCAGTGTGAATGTTTATGTATTTGTATTGTCCCTGTGATAGACTGCTGAGTACCCCACCTTTCCCTCATTGACAGCGGAGGAAGGTTACATCCCCAACCCTGCACTGAATTAGTGGTTAATAAAATGAATGGATGTGTTGATAAATGTTCAAAAGTGTTCTGCCTACCAAACCTGTAGCATCTAATGCATCAAATCTTTAATCATTTTCTTTATGAGTGTAGTCTTTAGATTATCATTTAGATTATTACCCCTTTTTAGTCTACTATCAATCACAACCACCACCCTATTGTAAGTTCAGTCAAATATATACAGCTCAAACTCTTAAGGAATTATATAAGGAAACCCTACCTGTTTTTTTCTTTTTAAAAATTTGGATGATGTAAGAAAACACAAAGTGTGTAAAAACTCCACAATACATGTCAAACTTTTGGTCATAAGTGGGAAATATCAAGTAACAATCTCATCTGACAAATCCAGACAACATTCAGAGTCCTTACCTGCAGTTACTGGACTGATCTCTCAGAGCTAAGGTGAGCTGAGGTGAGCTTCAGTCGTTGTGGTCAGAGGCAGAAGTGGAGATGTGTGCTCTGTTATCTGTGTCGCAGTTACTTCAAGTGGTTCTCTTTGTATCATGTCTATCACACGCAGACTTCCTCTCTGTGTTACTGTCATGTGTCTAGCTTTGTCTTCCTTTCCTCATATAGCTGCTTCTCTTTTTCCACACAAACCCACCCTCACGTCGCCTCTCTGTTTGTCAAACACACACACAGCAAAAGCAAAGACACTGAATGACCAACAAATTAATCAGACTTTAGAGCGATTGCTTTCTTCTTCGGCATCGCATTTATTCAAATGGAGTCGCTGACTTTGTGTAGTTACAGCAGAGGGATTCACGCATTGTCATGCATGTTGGAGCCTTTTTATTTTTTATATTTTTGCTGATTTGCATTAAATGTATGCCCAGATTTTAGAGTAGCAATTTATTAAACTGAACCGCAGCCTCCATGTCGTCATGAGGTTACAGCTGTTTCCAGGAAACGGGGCTATTTGGCCTTGAATAGTCATCCCGTAATAGAACGTCACGACAGAAACTGAGACCACAGATGTGGCTGTTGCAACTCACTCCTTTGAAGAAATAATAAAAAACACACACAAAAAAAGAAAGTTAAAGAATTTGTATCAAAATGAAAATGTAACCAAGCTTAAGTAACATGACTGATATACATAAAAAGCTGTGGAACACTGAGTATGGGGAAAGCGCCACATATTACAATAAATGGTGAACTTAAACCTCAACTTTTATTGACAAGAAGTATAAAGAGAAAAAAGCATGATCCTGCAGGTGTCCAGCAGACAGAGAATGCCAATAAACTTATCCTCTGATTGTGTGCAAACAATGTTGATTTAGCACAGGCGAAATTAATGAAACAGGTCAGCAGTAAAACAAAGAACTTCAGTGACTTACAGATTATTAAAAGATAGTGGACAATGAGGCAAGTAAACATTAAAACCCAAAAGCCACACGAGGGACTACGCTTTGAAAAAAAAGGAAGGAAGGAGAAAACAGAAAACACTCAGCAGAGTGTATATAGTCTCTGAAATACAATAACATTTAGGAGAATCATTTCATTCATATGCCTGATCACAATAACAGTTTAAGTACACATTTTGTATTTCACTACATCTTACAGGACTATATTCATCTCAGAGCTGTGTCTATTTTTTATGCCAATTTTAGACAATTTCACATATAAAAAAACAATAACAACAACAACAAAAGAAGAATGATCCATTCATTTTTCTTTTTTAATTTTTTTTTTAGAAAGAGGGGCAATACATATTAATGAACATTTTAACAAATGTAAATATGCCAGATTATAGCCTTGGGCTAATTTCCATCTGCAGACCTTCTGGCAGGTTGGTGTTAAACACAAGTTAGTAAAAACATAAAGAGACACTATTTACAGGTCATGTGACAAGGACAAAAACAGTGATCACATTATACTAGAACAAACAATGACAAGGAGAGTGGACACAGAGGACAGTATAGAGTATGGGATGTAAAATGAACAAATTTTTAAAATGTGAGATTGTATAATTTAAGGTACTGATGTTTCTATATAATATAATAATAATAATAATATAATTTAAACTATTATTTAGATTACTATTAATAATATGCTCACCGGCCACTTCATTAGGTACACCTGTTCGACTGTTTGCATTCAGGTGCGTGTCCATGATAAAGCCATCCTGGAGAAGAAAGGTGATTTAAGTGATTTTGATTGTTTCATGGCTGATTTTCCCACACATCCATCTCTACAGTTTCCAAAGGATGTTCTGAAGAAAATCACTCAAATAACAGTTTGGGGGTAACACGTCAAACGTAGTGTACAGCTGGATTAGAGCAGAAGACCACATCATGTGCCGCTGCAGTCAGCTAACAGTAGGAAACTGATGCATTTTACACAGACTCGCATAACTGGATGTCGGAACAGTGAAAAAACAACACCTCTCAATTTCTGCTGTGACGTTTGAATGGTAAGGCCACAATTTGGCGTAAAAACATGGTAGCATGGCTCCATTGTTGCCTCCATGGTGATGGCAGTGGTGACGTTAGAAATATTGTCTTGGCACATTTGGGCCCCTTAGTCCTAACTGAGAATTATTTAAATTGCACAGCCTACCTGAGTGCTGTCAGTCCCTTTATGGCAACAGTGTAACCATCTTCTGACTGCTTCCAGCAGGATAATGTGCCACAACGCTCAGATCATCTCAGACCGGTTTTGTGAACATGACACTAGATCTCAATCCAACAGAGTACCTTTGGGATGAGATTCCCATCATGGAAACATCCACCAGCTCAACTATAATAAAATGCCCCATGTATTGCACAGCATTCATTTTTTCAGGGCAGAGAGTGGTACTCATTTATCCAATTTTTTTGAACTATTCATCTTTTTTGATCATTTAAATTTGTTAAATTTAAATTTGTTTTGGTGGTTACATATTTTTGTGTGTGAACTCTTTCTTGCCTCTTCACACAAAATTTAAAAAAAAAAAAAAATTGTAACTTCTTTTAAACTGTCTTTAAAAGCCCATAAAAGGAAACAGTCAAAGGACAGGTGTTGAGTAAAAACGTCTGGTTTGAAGGTTCCTAAAATACCAGTGAAGCAGTGCATTAAGAGAGCAAGTGTGACTTTCTGTGTGAATAAAACATAAGTACAAGTTTTCACAAAGTTGAGGCAGGGATAGTGCTCAGCCTTGTGTGCACAGCGAGAGCAAAGTTATACAGTGGGGCAAAAAAGTATTTAGTCAGCCACCGATTGTGCAAGTTCCCCCACTTAAAATGATGACAGAGGTCAGGAATTTGCACCAGAGGTACACTTCAACTGTGAGAGACAGAATGTGAAAAAAAAAAATCCATGAATTCACATGGTAGGATTTGTAAAGAATTTATTCGTAAATCAGGGTGGAAAATAAGTATTTGGTCAATAACAAAAATACAACTCAATACTTTGTAACATAACCTTTGTTGGCAATAACAGAGGTCAAACGTTTACTATAGGTCTTTACCAGGTTTGCACACACAGTAGCTGGTATTTTGGCCCATTCCTCCATGCAGATCTTCTCAAGAGCAGTGATGTTTTGGGGCTGTCGCCGAGCAACACGGACTTTCAACTCCCGCCACAGATTTTCTATGGGGTTGAGGTCTGGAGACTGGCTAGGCCACTCCAGGACTTTCAAATGCTTCTTACGGAGCCACTCCTTTGTTGCCCGGGCGGTGTGTTTTGGATCATTGTCATGTTGGAAGACCCAGCCTCGTTTCATCTTCAAAGTTCTCACTGATGGAAGGAGGTTTTGGCTCAAAATCTCACGATACTTGGCCCCATTCATTCTGTCCTTAACACGGATCAGTCGTCCTGTCCCCTTGGCAGAAAAACAGCCCCATAGCATGATGTTTCCACCCCCATGCTTCACAGTAGGTATGGTGTTCTTGGGATGCAACTCAGTATTCTTCTTCCTCCAAACACGACGAGTTGAGTTTATACCAAAAAGTTCTACTTTGGTTTCATCTGACCACATGACATTCTCCCAATCCTCTGCTGTATCATCCATGTGCTCTCTGGCAAACTTCAGACGGGCCTGGACATGCACTGGCTTCAGCAGCGGAACACGTCTGGCACTGCGGGATTTGATTCCCTGCCGCTGTAGTGTGTTACTGATGGTGACCTTTGTTACTTTGGTCCCAGCTCTCTGCAGGTCATTCACCAGGTCCCCCCGTGTGGTTCTGGGATCTTTGCTCACCGTTCTCATGATCATTTTGACCCCACGGGATGAGATCTTGCGTGGAGCCCCAGATCGAGGGAGATTATCAGTGGTCTTGTATGTCTTCCATTTTCTGATGATTGCTCCCACAGTTGATTTTTTCACACCAAGCTGCTTGCCTATTGTAGATTCACTCTTCCCAGTCTGGTGCAGGTCTACAATTCTTTTCCTGGTGTCCTTCGAAAGCTCTTTGGTCTTGGCCATGGCGGAGTTTGGAGTCTGACTGGTTGAGGCTGTGGACAGGTGTCTTTTATACAGATGATGAGGTCAAACAGGTGCCATTCATACAGGTAACGAGTGGGGGACAGAAAAGCTTCTTACAGAAGACGTTACAGGTCTGTGAGAGCCAGGGATTTTCCTTGTTTGAGGTGACCAAATACTTATTTTCCACCCTGATTTACGAATAAATTCTTTACAAATCCTACCATGTGAATTCATGGATTTTTTTTTCACATTCTGTCTCTCACAGTTGAAGTGTACCTCTGGTGCAAATTACTGACCTCTGTCATCATTTTAAGTGGGGGAACTTGCACAATCGGTGGCTGACTAAATACTTTTTTGCCCCACTGTATTGGTGAAGACCTAAAGAGATGCTAAAGAAACTAAGCTAAATATGCTTTTGTTGTAAGAAACAAGGAGAAATGTTCTGTCAATAGTCCACAAGCAGTAAAGCTTAAGGTATACAAAACACTCGTAATCTCTAAAATAAGAGGGAAATGTAATTAATTTCTCTGAAAAATCCACTTTTTAATTAGAGACAATAAACACTGCACTGTGATATTTACAGTGTGACTTATTAATTTAATTTTTGTTTGGATTTAGAATTAAGTTTTTTGAAACAGCAAACTGAAACATTTATTCAGGTTTGGGTATTTCTCCTTCCCTCCATTCCACTGCTTTTGAGAAATATCTGTATATGAAATCACTTCCTGTTTTTTTTCCCCTGTCCTATGAGCCAATCAGGTCACGCTAGAGTTCATGACACCATCAAGTTGCAAAATGTCTACCACTGTAGACTTTATGATTCAGCAGTTTGTAGAACTCTCTTTATAAGTAAAAACTATTATTCGTTTCTCAAACCACGGTGGACTTATTTAGGTGCAGGTTTGTGAGTATTTTTTACAGCTGCGTTTTCTCTGAGCACCGAAGGATCTGTCCTCAGGATTAATCTTCAGAGAAGTGAAGATGTGCAAACACACACCTGAATGCTCCACACCAGCAAACTGAAAAAGCCTCATGCATTTATAGGAGTGCTCATACTTGCTGATGTTCAGGGACTCAAACGCCTTTGATTAGCAGCTCCTGACCGACCTAACTCCAATGAAAACAGTAAGGTTGTGTTCGGTTTTTACCCTGACTGTCCTGTAATCACATCACTGCATTTGTATGACCTATGAATTATACAGACACTAGAAATAGTAAAGTATATTTTAACTAAAACTGACCTGAAAAACATTAAATGACAGGGTACAAAACTTATTTCTCAAAAACTTGAAATGCTCTGGAAAAACTTTTAAAAAGCAGAATATAATAACAAAATATTTAAAAACACAATTAAAATCTGATTTTGGAAGAGAGTTGTACAAATGATTTATATCACATGCTAAACATTTATGAATTTATTTCTTTTTGAGCAACACACCAAAAACATTCAGAGCAGGGTTAAGTATTAAGAGTGAAGAGCAACTGTTGCAATTCTGATATGACAGCTCAGAGTGTCATATGCTGCTGCTAAGGGCTAAAGCCTTTTTAGAATTTGCAGGAGTGTTTGAGTTAGTGTGAATGATAAAATATGCATCCATTAAATTGCCTGGCAGCTTACATTAAAACAACACTTTGAACTATTTTCCCACCTGGTCACCTTTGTGTCTGTGAACACCTGTGTGGATCAACACTTGTATTCAAAAGGTTTCTCCATGTAACGGTCTGCTAGAGGGTGTGGGGAGCCATAGCCCCGTCCCCCAGGGCATGAAGCAGGCATGGAGGAGATCCAGCCCTCAGACATCAAGAGGCCCCAGAGTGCGAGAGCCCAAGGAGGACCATCGGAGGGGCAACCGTGCCACCCTCCTGGGAAGAGCTGAGGAGAGCCCCAAACGAGGGGTCACCTAGCAGCCACGGAGCAGAAGCCAGAGGGGCTGCAGTGACGTGCCCGCGGGCTCTGCTAGCAGCCAGCCACACCAGAGTGGACTGAGCCGGCCCAGAGGCCTGATGGCCCAGAGGCCTGATGGCCCAGAGGCCTGATGGCCCCACCCTCCGGAAGGGGCCCAACCGAGCCACAGATGCCAGGCCCTGCCAAGTAGCCACGGAGAGTGAGCTGGTACATGCCTGAGCGCCCAGCCCCAGACACCAAGAACTACCAACGCACCGGCGTCTGAGGGCATCAGCCACCGGCAGGGAGTGAGGGGAGATAGGCCTCCATACCTTGGAGGGCCTGAGATGTTCCCAGAAGGGTGGAGTCTAAGACCTGACCTGACATATAGACAGAGACGAACAGGCACACACAGACACAAATGTGCATTCTGACGCCCATATACACATATACAAATATTCGGTGAAAAAAAAATAAATGAGGAAGCTCTTTTTACAACATGTCTTTATTTTTGCTTACTTTTTGTTTTTCAGCCTTACACAACTTCTCTGTCTCAAGTTTTTGAAATATTTAGATGATTTTTGTTTCATCCAATTCAAAATGAGGTGACATTAAAAAATAATAAATGGAATTTTTCAGTCCATACACGTATAATATCTGTATATACTTAGCTTATAACTGTAGAACACTCAGAACACACTAAGTTTAGGTTTAATAATCAATTTGTGTTGTGTGTAAAGGTTTCCGTTTGTGTGTGTGTTTCTGAATTGTTGGCTGTATCCCAATTCAGGGTCTGCAGCCTTAAAGGCCGCATTTTAAGGCCGATTACGACGAAGGCTGTCCCAATTCGAAGGCTGCTCGAAATGCGGCCCTCAAATGCGTCCTTCATTTCCCTGAATTTTAAGGACGTGGCGATGTAGACTTCGTGGCCCAACATATCCCAGAATGCATAGCGCGGCGGTGGGTGTGGATAATTTTGCAGAAAAAAACAGCGGATGAGGGGCGCCCGAAGAGTAAACTTTAAGTAAGTACTGAATATTATGTCACTTATTTATGTGCAAATGTTTAATAACGAAGAACATTAAAACATTACTGTTGGCCACATGTCGGCAAAGTTATGTGACATTAGTGACGTTTGTACTAACTTGGTTTTAAAGCCTTTACTTTAAAATATACGCCGTTCAATAGCTGAGCTTAATCAAAGAATGATCAAAGCTCATGTAGAAACCAACAAACAAATGAACAAAAGATTTTCTCCTTCATTTCTGTCAAACAAAGCTGTATGAAACGTTTCCAGCTGTTAGTATCATGGTTGCTAGGCAACCTGGGCAGCGCGACGGAGGCTAGACCGTCCCATTTCACAAGCCTCGCACTTCCGGCCTTAGCGGTCTTTAAGTACGCGGCCCTTGAGGATCGTTGAGGCTGCGTACTTTAAGGCTGCAGACCCTGAATTGGGATACAGCCGTTGTGCATGTGTCTGCCAGTGTGGTGTGGAAATATTCTTCATGCAGCTTATCCTTGCATTTAGGCATGACTCCAAGGTTTGTGCTGCCCTCTAGTGGTACATAGTGTTGTAGTTTTTGTGGGTCGTCATTTTTCACACGGCAGTTATTCAAACGCAGTTACTCACACGGATCTGATCAAAACAACCTGCTGAAGTTCAAACTGAGCATCAGAATGAGGAGTAAATGTGATTTGAGTGGCTTTGAATGTGACGTAGTTGGTTAAAACTGCTGATCTACTGTGATTTCTCCACATCCATCTCTACAATTTACACAGGACGGTCTGAGAAAGACAAAAGCGAGCCTTCAGTGAGCGGCGTTCTCTTAGTGAAAATGCCTCACTGATGTCAGAGGTCAGAGGAGAAAGTCTGGGTCACCAGACTGACTCTAACTGACAGGATGGCAACATCAAAGTCATTCAAATAACCACTCATTACAGCCGAGGTATATAGAAGAGCATCTCTGAACACCCAACATGTCAACATGTGTACAGATGGACTACAGCAGAAGATTACACCACATGCCAGCTAAGTGTAGGAAACTCAGGCTGAATGACAGATGTTTGGAAAAACAACACTTCCTTCCGATTTCTGCAGTGACATTTAGAAAGTAAAGTCACAATGTGGTGACTTAGTCCCAACTGAGAATTTCACAGCCTACCCCTATCTGTCCCTTTATCTGTGCCCATCTTCTGAGTCTGCTTCCAGCAGGATAATGCACCAAGTAACAAAGCTCAGATCACCTCAAATCTGTTTCTTGAACATAACAATGAGTTCACGGTCACCAGATCTCAATCCATCAGAGAACCTTTAGGGTGAGATTCCTGTAATGGATGTTCAACTAAACTGCAGCAACTGTGTGATGCTGTCATGTCAATATATACCAGAATCTCTGAGTAATGTTTCTAGCAGTTTTAGGATATCCATCCTACAACTAGTTTTGGGAATAAATAATTTTCAGTGCCTCAATAATGCCATGCTTTTTTATTAATAAGTGTTATAAAGTTATATAGTGTAGTATTAAGCTGACTTAACTGTGTCCTTGGGGAGTAGAAGGCTGCAGACTCTCACTCTCACTTGCCTGGGAAAAGTGTAGATAAGAGGGGACTATCTCAAGTGGAAAGTTACGGAGACACTGTTGTTTAGACTAGAATGAGACAGCTTCTGTAATAAAAATGTCAGGGACACATCACCATTTTGAGATTCGCAGCAGCGTGTCATGCAGGACACATCTCCCTTCTGGAAGTAATGTGAAAGAGAAAGAGTTAAATGGTCTCCTGAGCAGTGTTTTGTCTTCCATCGGATGCCTCTGAGGTGAAGTGTTGATATTAACACCATCAAGGTGCAACTAATGAAGTGGCCAGTGAGTCTGATTGGTCATTTATTTGCTATGTAATACCAAATCTTAACATTCAAAAAAATTATGGCATTACAAACTATAAACTCCATATTTTATTTCTGTAGCAAACTCGAAATCCTTTCAGTAATTTAGGAGCTACATGGATGTTCTCCTCCCTGCTGACACAAGGGGGCAGCATTGAGCCATCTGCAGCATCCCAGAGACCATGAACCATGCGCAGGTAAGAGGAGTTTACCTGTCCCGAAGAAAGAAAGGTGCTGACATCAGCATTTAAATAACTAATGATAATAAACAGCACATTTAAAAATACACTGTTCAAAGAAAAAAAATAAAATAAAGGGAACACAAAAATAAGACATTGCAGATCTGAATGAATTAAATATTCTTATTCTTTACAAAGTTGAATGTGCTGTCAACAAAAATCATACAAATATTATCAATAAAAATACAATTTAGCAACCCAGGGAGGATGTAATGTCCTTAAAACAAGTCGAAATGAGGCACAGTTGTGGGTGTGGCCTCCACGTGCCTCTATGACCTCCCTACACCGCCTCGGCATGCTTCTGATGAGGTGGCGAATGCTCTCCTGAGGGATCTCCTCCCAGACCTGGACTAAAGCATCCGCCAAGTCCTGGACAGTCTGTGGTGCAACGTGGTGGATGGAGTGAGACATGATGTCCCAGATGTGCTCAGGATTCAGGTGTGAGTAACGTTGAGCCAGTCCACAGCATCAGTGCCTTTGTCTTGCAGGAACTGCTGACACACTCCAGCCACATGAGGTCTTGCATTGTCTTGCATAAGGGCCAACCGCACAAGCATATGGTCTCACAAGGGGTCTGAGGATCTCATCTCGGTACCTAATGGCAGTTAGGCTACCTCTGGCGAGCACATGGAGGGATTTGCGCCCCCCCGAAAGAAACCCCACCCCACACCATTACTGACCCACCACCCACCAGGCAGCAGAGCGTTCTCCACGGCGTCTCCAGACTCACGTCTGTCACATGTGCTCAGTGTGAACCTGTTTTCATCTGTGAGGAGCACAGGGCACCAGTGGAAAAGTTGCCAATCTTGGCGTTCTCTGGCAAATGCCAAACTTCCTGCACGATGTTGGGCTGTAAGCACAACCCCCACCTGTGGACGTCAGGCCCTCATGGTACCTTCATGGAGTCTGTTTCTGACCGTTTGAGCAGACACATGCACATTTGTGGCTTGCTGGAGGTCATTTTGCAGGCCTCTGACAGTGCTCCTCCTGTTCCTCCTTGCACAAACGCAGAGGTAGCGGTCCTGCGGCTGGGTTGTTGCCCTCCTACGGCCTCCTCCACGTCTCCTGATGCACTGGCCTGTCTCCTGCTAGCGCCTCCATGCTCTGGACACTACACTGACAGACACAGCAAACCTTGCCACGGCTCGCATTGATGTGACATCCTGGTTGAGCTGCACTACCTGAGCCACTTGTGTGGGTTATAGACTGCGTCTCATCCTACCACTAAAGTGAAATCACCGCCAGCACTCAAAAGTGACCAAAACATTAGCTAGAAATCATAGGTACTGAGAAGTGGTCTGTGGTCACCACCTGCAGAATCACTCCTTTATTGGGGATGTTTTGCTAATTCCCTATAATTTCCACCTATTGTCTATTCCATTTGCACAACAGCATGTGAAATTGATTGTACAACAGTGTTGCTTCCTAAGTGGGCAGTCTGATTTCACAGAAGTGTGACTGACTTGGAGTTACATTGTGTTGTTTAAGCGTTCCCTTTATGGTTTTGAGCAGTGTGGATTAAAAACCCGTCTTCTGCTGACACATCTGTTTATGCTGCACCTACCCAGATGATGCTTATTAGGAATTAACAGTGTAAACAAAAATGTTATATACATACATTGCTTTGTATGTAAGAACCCAAAAGAGTCATATAAATCTGTGGTACAGTGGCTAAGAATCTATCCAAGCCTGTAATGCTACTTTTAAGTTTTTCCTGTATTTATTCACCTTCTACATTTGTTTATTTGGCAGCGAGCTATGACTAACTTTTAAGATTTAAGTACTACTGCCATGAACTATATATGACAGATCTCTATATCTACAAGATCTGTCAACAAAAACAGTCTTCATAACCTTTACTGCGTAACTGGGAATTCATCACTGTCGACGATTTAGCCATTAAAGTAACCCTTTTGTTCATTCATAAATGTGCTGACACAGTTTCTTCCTTTACATCTTCTTCTTCCTTTTTCTTTCCACTTGAATAATGAGCACATACACAGAGATTTATTGTCCATAACACTGAGGAACGTGTTAGACACAATAAAATACAGTTTGGGAAAACAAGCGACTTGTTTCAACACGGGACTTTTTGGCCGCGTCGGAAGCATTTCTTTAATTAGTCAGCTTCTCAGTGCTGTGATGAAACCACAGTGGGCATGGCTGCGGGCACGCACAGGGTGCCATTGTTATTGTGGTGCAAGCAGGTGTGTGTGTGATTTCCAGCGTCTGCAGTTACAGACATGAAGGAAAACTTCTCATTAATCTGCAACTTTACAATAAAATGGTAAATGGCCTGTATTTGTATAGCACTTTACTTAGTCCCTAAGGACCACAAAGTGCTTTACGCTACATTCAGATTATACTGCATTGCTACACTTATGTAATTATGTGTATTTGTCCATTCATTCATCCTCTTCCACTTATCTTTTTCCGGGTTGCAAGGGGGGGCTGGAGCCTATCCCAGCTACCACTGGGCGAGAGGCAGGATAAACCCTGGACAGATCATCAGTCTGTCACAGGGCTAACACATGGAGACAAACATTTTGCAGTGATAGAGTGAATTCTGCTTTAGTTACGTCTGAAAGTAACTCAAATCTGTCTCCCAGAAGACAAAGTTTGGGAGATTTTGGAAAGTATTTTTGTCATGGTCCTGGGTCGGTGAACCAGCGCTTTAAGTTTATTATTATCATTTTCTAGTTTATTATTATGATGATTATTATTGTTTGACTTCTCTTCGGTCTGCCTCTGAGTCTGCGTCTGTATCTCTGTCTGTCTATGGTGTCACCCCGTCTGTTTGTGAATCTGTCTGTTCAGTTCAGCGTCTTGTCTGGTTCGCTGTGTCTGAGTTTCCTGTGTTATTGTGAAGGTCTGTGTCTTATGTGAGTGTGCTCAGTTTCCCCTGTCTCGTCAGCTATGATTTCTCCCAGGTGTGTTCCCCTCCTGTCTCTCATCCCTTGATTACTGCCGTCTGTGTATTTAAGCCCTGTGTTTCTCTGGGTCAGTGTCACGTCGTACCCTCGACTAGCTGTGTGTTCTGCGTCCATGTTTCTAGTGTTTAGTCACCTGCTCCAGTTTAGTGTTTCTTTTCTAGTGTTTCAGTTCCTCTGTTACGATCTTTGTTTGTCTTTTAGTGGGTTTATTTAGTACGAGGTTTCTCCCAGCAATAAAGCTGCGCTTTAAGTCTTACTTCCGAGTTCTGCATTTCTGCCTGCCACACAGCCAACCATGACAATTTTAAAGACTTTAACCCAAGCATGTCTCTGGACTGTGGGAAGAAACCGTCCAAACTTCCAGCAGCCACTTTCCAAAAAGTAAAAAACAGCAAACATTCCCACAATGAGTATTTTTTTGTGTAAATGTTTTTAAAGACTCTGGCGGTACAACTTCTTTTACAATTATGAAGCCCTCCAGTGATTTTTTTTTTACACTTTTATCTTTTTTACAAGTTTTGGGAAATTCAGAGGAAATTGTTTAAAGCCAGAGAGAGCTGTGTGAAAGAATGTCACCCAGACTTCAGACTACACATTTGAAATGCTAAAAAACAAGATCTGTGGTTATAGAGCTGAGGGTGTAGACCTCATAGTGCATGCACCGCTATACATATGTGAAGAGGACAGCTGCATCATGGGTAATGAAGATAGCAGGTTATGTTGAGGATGACAAATGTTACAAGGATGCCTCCTCTGCCTGTTCTCCTGATTGTATTATCTCAAAACCTCAAAAATCGTTAAACCAGCTCATCGCTGGTCCAACAGTGTTGAGTCTAACGTCTTTTTTCTTAACATCAGTTCACAGGCATGAGTCATCAGATGTTTAAAAGTGCTTAAACTGCTCCATTTCTCTACAGCATGGAGATACTGACATTTTATTGCTGTTCTCCTCCAGATGTTCTAGTTCTCTTTCTGCAGGCCTCAATCTGAAATGCTGCTTTTAAGATAATAACCCCTTAAGATCTGCACCTGGTACAGAGACAACAAAGAAAGATGTGTTTCACATCCATACATCTTCTGCTTTATCCATCTCAGCGGGTGCTGAAGCCTCCCCCAGCTGTTATGGACCGAGACAGGTCACCAGTCTCTCTCAGGGTAACACAACCATCCCTGCTCACTTTTACAACTACAGCCAAGAATCACTAATTAACCTGTCATTTCTTCTGCCCACCTGTGATTCTCTCTGTTCTCTACATTCTTCTTACGTGTCAGCTCGAAACAAGCCTGTATCCCCTTTGGGAAATATCCGGAAACCTACCTGCCATCAGCTTTGTCTTCCCCAGCCAGAGACCACCTCACATTGAACCCTAAAGAAAAGAAAATCCCTGAACTTGGTCTTTCTTAATGCATCAATTCTAGTTCAGATCATACAATTAATAATTTCTCATATTTCTTAACCAAAACCTTAAAGAGTGAAGGAAAAAAAATGCTGCTGACCTACAGTGTTTCCCCTCAGCCTGTACCTATATCTGCTGTATAAACAGTGTTGGGGAGTAACGGAATACATGTACCGCCGTTACGTATTTAAAATACAAAATATGAGTAACTGTATTCCGTTACAGTTACCGTTTAAAAAGGTGGTATTTAGAATACAGTTACTTTGTTGAAATAAATGGATTACACGGCGGTACTTCCCTGTTTCATATTGTGGCGGGTCAGGACTGTTTGGGTTTTGTTTGACAGCTACGTTCTGTTGTTCCAGGCGGCAGCGTTACGGTTGCCATGGTTACAGGGTGACGCTCTCTCTGCGTGTTTCCTGGGTGAGAGAGCGCCTGTTGTTGTTGTTGTGCTAAGCTAATAGGCAGAATGCTACAGGTATAGCTCTAAAGAATGTAGCATCATAGGCAGTGTAGTCCGTGCTGCAGGGAGAATGGACTGCCATACACGTTATGTGTCTGTGAGCGAGGGAGGGAGAAAAAGGAAAAGTACGAGCTGTCATCGAGCAAAAACGGGAGCTGGAAGCATGTAAATATAATAATAACCACTGCAGCCAAGAAGAGAGCCTGACGAGCCCAGTTGTAAGTAAGCTATTAAGACTAGACTGTACACCGTGTTCGTGTTTTCCTCCAAAAACAATAAGTTCTGTTGGAGCAGCCTTTCAACGCCTCTCTCTGTCTCTAGCTAGCAAAGTTGACCCAGACAACAAAGTAAAGCTAGTTTTCAGCTACGAGCCCGACACGAACCCACCGTATTAGCCAGAGGTCCCTTTACTACGGTTCGGAGCCGCGGACCTTCAGTAACAGTAATAAATCACAGCAATAGTACATTCATGTAGTTGTAAACAGCATGATAATATATTAAGTAATCCAAAGTATTCAGAATACGTTACTCTCATTGAGTAACGTAACGGAATACGTTACAGAATACATTTTGGGGCATGTATTCTGTATTCTGTAATGGAATACATGTTAAAAGTAACCTTCCCAACACTGTGTATTAATTTTAAAATCTTACGTCGCCGCGTTCTGAAAGTTTTGGCATGCACAAGATTTTCAGAAAACTTAACCTCTTCATGTAAAGGTCATTGAAATTCGAGCTTGCTCGGCATTTCTGGTAGAAGCACCAGCTGTATCAATTTAAAGCTCCGGTGTTGCCTCGCTCTCAAGGGACCCAGCAGGGTGACGACATTACCCCATCAGCCTTTTACGACTGAGGGGTTAAAAAAATTGGTAAAAACCATTCAAGAAGAATGTTGGCTTATATCTGTGTGAAGCTCAAAGCCTGAGAGGATTAATGAAGTTCACCGTTTGTCTCTAGAGGTTTGCACTTTTGTGAGCTCCATCATCGTAGTGCTCAGGCTACAGTCATCTCTGCTTTGAAATTGCACAATTGGATTTCGTGGCTGATGAGTCACAGACAGTCACTGAATCAGTGAACTTCATGAACACTAATAATTGACAAAACCATGACTGGTGATTCACCAGTTAGTGATGTCGGGAGTCTCCTGTATCTGAGACAGACAAAAAACCTACAGTAAATTACACAAACCAGCAGTAAGACCTGTGTTTTAAGACTCTTTGATTTTTGACAATGAAACGAGTTGATGAGTTGAGGTGAAATACACCCCAATATTACCTCACTGCACCCAAATATCATTTCAGGGTTCAGTTGTAACAAGTCCCTGCGTTTGTGTAATTTAGATTGATAGCGGCAGGAAAAGTAGGCACGTGTGTGATGGACACGATCAAAGCAGCACAGTTTGACCCAAAATCAAAGCTGAGATTCGCATTTTGCAGTGCGTGTCAGTACCTGCAGAGCGTCTCTGCATAGCAGCAATTGCGTGCCGTTGCTACATGTCTATATCGAGTGGATTTTTGAAACAAGAAGCTAGATTCATGTACGATAACGTGACCAGACTGTTGGTGAAGTCAACATCTTGCCAAAAAGAAATGTAGATGCTACAGTTTCAGGCAAACTCATTCATGTGCTACATGCTGATCTTAGTAATATTAGACAAGAATACAAAATTTAAAAAAGCAAAAGATTTTTTTACGGTCCATCTGAGTTTTAATTTATTCTTGTTTTACTGTCCTACTGTTGGTGGGGTGGACATATTGGACAAAGCTGCCAGGTAGGTGGAGGTTCATGGACGTAGTGAAGGAGGACATGCAGAAGGTTGATGTTACAGAAGAGATTCTTAGGAGAGGATGAGATGGAGGAAGATGATGTGGCCTAATGGGAGCAGCTGAAAGAAAACGTTGGTCAAGGTTTTGAGTTCCTGCTTTAGGTTTATGGTTGTTCTAGTGATGTTTCACTTTCTAGTGATGCATTTTGGTAACGTGGATCTGAAGAAAAGTATCGCTCCCACGCCTCCGTATCATGGTGACAGTGTAGCATTGGCGCTCCACCGCCGCTGCTTTTGTACTGCCCTTCCCAGGGTCCGGTTGGCGGGTCGGTCGGGTCTTTCTCCGACCGACCGGGCGCAGTGTTGTAACACTTAAGGTATACACAAGACAACACACAAGAGTCTAGTGCGATAGCTTTCACATGAGGTGAGGCACACTATTAAAGGTTAAAGTAGTACACTATGTTTCAGTTTTTATGATATTAATATTACTAGTCTCCACAGTTTGAGTTCCTTCTGTCTTATCTAAGTGTCAGTGACTTCCATCACTTCTGTGATGCTGCTTAGTGTTACCCTTCGAGTCATGAGTTCTGCTATCTTGTCTTTAGGTTATTTCCTGTCTTACTTTGAAGGTTATCTGTCTTTCATTTCTCATTTTACTTTAGGTTTTCCGCTTCTTTATGATTCTCGCTGTTATAGCCCCATCATCTTCATGTTCCTGGTTTTCTGTATATTGCATCGTGTTGTTTAAAGTGTCTCTTTAATGTCTCATAATTTTCCCATGTAAAGTATCTCGGACTACACTCTAGTGTTTAACTTATTTATGTGATATGAGTATGTTTTATTGTAAAATATTAAGAACTTCTCTGCAGGTTTCACACTTTTTAAAGCCACCCACTGAGCCCTGTGGTGGAAAGGTTGAAAGTAACATCATTTAAGTAGCTCTGGTTGTAGAAGCTCATCTGGTTCCTAATCCATCACAGTTCACTGGTTGCTCTGATCTGTGAAAGACAGGAAGAAAGAAATATGTTCTTGTCTTTGGATGGCTGTATTTCACAAACTAATCAAGTCACAGAAGCTCGTAAACAGTCATATCCAGAATAAATGAATCTTGTTCACCATCAAATGAAAGTTTGGTTTAGTTTTAGTCGGAACTACGACCATTGGAAGCATGAAAATATGTGAAAGCACCAGCAAGTCATAGCACTGAACATCATACACTGTCTTATATGATATATGGTGACAGAAGGGCCTCAATCATGTATTCCTAATATGGGAGAGAGCCAATAGGACCACTTGATTATCATCATCATCATCAAATAGGATAAAAGTGCAGTGCAACATGTTCAGCTTGTCACGTCATTGGCTGTTTCATGAAGTTCATTATCATTTTGTGCTGCTACATTTATCAACGTTGAGAATTTTAGGTTAACGATGTTACTGAATCAAATTGTTCTGCTGATCAGGAGTAAGAATCTGGTGACACTGTGAGCTTTGATGCTGTGAAATGGAAAAATGTCCACAAAAATGATGAATATGCTGTGAACTTTGAGACCCCTGACTTGTTTGGTCTCCAGTCCTCGAGGGCCGGTGTCCTGCAACGTTTCCATGAGTCCCTGTTGCAGCACACCTGAATAAAATGAGTAGGTCATTAGCAAGACTCTAGCCGTGTCCCAAAACGTAGGCCGCATCCTTCAGAGCCATCGCAGTCTACGGGTGCTCCTTGCTATCTAAAATATAACAGGACGCTGGAGTAAATTTTTTGACCATCTCACACTTCTGTTTAATCAGTTTTCTGTTTGACGTTTATTCAGCTGTGTGAAAATCCCGGAGGAACCCTGTAACATGGTAGACTAATGTGCCTGTATTAATTCAACTCCATATTATTGTGTGAAGTTGCACTGAGTTGTGAATGGTTGTGTGTGTGTCACATTTTTGGTGAGCTAATGGCTGTAATGGGGTTGGACTAATTAGAGGCAGGTGTAACTGATTGCACTGATACACTGGTCTACTTATAGCCCACACTACAAAAACTGCTGTGTGATTTTGTCTCTCTGTGCAGGTTTGTAATGTGATGAAGCCTGATATGTTTGGGATGGATGGGTTTTGCAATGTGAATTATATAGTGAAGGTGTAATTTTGTCTCTCTGTGCAGGCCAGGGCCTATTATATGCCACAGTCTAAAGGCAGCGGAGTCGCAGAGGCTGGAGTGACCACTGGCTATCTATTTGAAGGGTGGTTGGTCTCAGAGGATAACTCCTCCTATTGAAGACGATGTGTGGAGTGCAACTGGCGTTGTGGCACAGCTGGCTCTGGCCTTGGGACTGTGTGCTTTAACTTGATCTGCAAATGGGACACTGGACTGTTTTATCTTTTGAGTATTGTATCAATAAATTATCTTTTAGAATTTTTATGACTGTCATCTTTTTGCCCACAGCTGAGACGGTTGGTCAGACCTGGAATCTTTTTGGGTGTGTTACAACCAACCCAAGGGATTAATAATGTTTTATTTAATCTCATAACTTTGATCTCAGCCAAACTGATTTACTCAGGAACAAATAAAACACTGAAAAAAGCCAAACAATAAATTTTTTACCAAAAAGTTATCCGAGCGACTTGTATATCATGTTTAACCTGAGTAGTGAAAGACCGCGGGGGCCTGAAAACAATGAAGCAGGGAGTATGCTGTTCTCACCGACTCAAATGACCATTGAACCCCCCGGCTAGCTATCGAGCAGGTTGCTAACAGACATCTACAACAACGTCGGAGCACTTTTGCAAATATGTGTTGTCTTGATAAACCAAGCAGATATTTGAAGTTCACACAGCTACTTTCTCGCCTCAAAATATCTTAAAAGTTTATTTTGTGACCCAGAAAGATTAGTAAGAGTAATTTTAAAACTTAGTAGCGGCCGCCATTGTTGGAAACTGGAATTGGCTGGGCCACGCTATGAATTCTGGGATTTGGTGGGCCACGAAGGATACACCCGACCCCTGCTTCAAATCTGAGGAAAAGGAGGATGCATTTGTCAGCCGGATTCGGAGGAGTCTACAAATTGGGACGGCCTTGAGCGCATCGCTGTGACGTAATCTGTCTACAAGTGCGGCCTCAGGAGGAGGACACAGCTTCTATAGATTTGACTGCATGCTGAGGCAGCAATTCAGCCATTTGATTCATGTTACAGCGGCTCATGAGTGAATGAACATGGTGCAATAGAAGTACATTTTTCCAAACACTTAGATTTACTTAAACCTACTTGAGTAGGGTTAGGGGTTGCTGCTTTAGCATGCAGTCAAGTTCTGTAGAGTCTTTCTAATGACCTACAAATTATATTTAGGTGTGATGAAGCAGGGACACATGGAAAAGTCCTCGAGGACTGGAATTTGGTAATCACTAATGTCTAACCAATCCTCTAGGTGGAGCAGTGAGTGTGTCTTGGAATGACATGAGCTAATTGGTTCTTCAACCAGATGAGAGAAAAACTTGAGATGATGTAAATAAAACTGAATTTATATCAAAGTGAGCAGTTAAGAAAATGGAAGTCTAGTAAGTTAAGATAAGTACAAAAAAAATTGAAGGACAGCTACCTATGGTGTCATGGTCCTGCGTCATTTGACCCAGTGTTCTGTTCTTGCATTTTCATGTCATATAGATTATTGTTAAATTAATTTAGTTAGTCTTGAGTTTATTCCTATAATGCCTAGGCTGTTCTGTTTTTTATGCCTTTCCTCCACTTCTGTCATGTACCTCCGTTTCCTGTTTTATTGTGAAGGTCTCAGGATGTCTAGTTGTGCTTCACCTGTGGTGTCATGTTAATTCATGTCAGCTGTGTTCCCCGTGTGGTCTCACTTTCCTTGTTATTCTTCTGTGTAATTATGTCAGCGTCTCCCTCTGTCCTGTGTCATTCTCCCTGTGTTTCCCTACATGTTCAGATTCATAGATTTCCCTATATAGTTTAGCATCGCTTTTTTGTTCAGCAAATGAAGCTGTGTTCTTTGAGTTTAAGTCATGCATGTGACAATAGATTTGGGTCCTATCCTGCCAGCGCTACACAGCCGTTTATGACATATGGTTGTAAATTAAGTAAAGCCACAAAGTGAGGTGGGCTGAAGTAAAAGGTGAGATTAGATGAGGTAAAGCTACAAAGTAAAAAACAGAACAATATTTTGACTAAAATACATTAGACAGAATGAAAACTATCATTTTAATTATCAGTATTCAGAAAAAGAAATGAAACTTCTTAAACTGGTGAAGGTTTTAAAAAGTGGCTGAAGAGCAGAAGAAATTTACTCTCTTGCTTAAATTGATAAAATTTCATGTGAAAAATTAATGAGTAAATGAAATGAAGGAAATTGTTGACTTAAGTAAGAACTGATAGGAAAGTGGATACACAAAAAGTACTTGATTGCAACAGAAGTTTGGCAGATGCTTCAGACAAAAAAAACTTTAACGTCACAAATTGGAGAAAAATAACAAACTGTGATGTTTATCTTTTATTTACCGACTTATAAAACCCCTGACGTCTGTTCTTCTGTCATGCTTTAATTCTCTCATCCAGCCAGACGCCACTTCCTATTGTGGTTCTTGATTAAAAATCATACCGTACTTTATGAAGATTAACTTTAATCGCTGTAAATGCTGACATTTTGAAAACCTGCCTGCTGCTTTTTTCCAAACAACTCATCTGCCCTGCTTTGCTGACTAATCCTTCATCATATTTTTTCGATAACATTCTTCCACTGTTTGTTTGTTTTACTCCTTCCAAATCTTTCCATGAGGTTTAAGGATTTATTTTTTTTAAAGGTTCCCCTTGGCATGCAACTAAAGAAAAGACAGCCTGAAAAATACCCCTCTGTGTAATCTGAAGAGGAGTTTTGACATCTTTGACACGTCAAAGTCCGGTTTTGCTGTGGTTCTTTACGTCTCTGAGTGAAGCAGGAAGTCGGGATGAGTAATGTGTAAATGGATGAGACGTAAATGAAATTATTAAGAACTCACTATCTTGTGTGCATAATGTTTGGAAAGGCAAATATAAATACACTCAGAATGTGTTCGGTGCAAGATAAATTATATATTTCCTAAGAAAGAAGGCTTTTTTGGTAACTATTGCATGCAGGAAACACGATAAGAAAAATGTCATGCAAAGAGATAAAGTTGGAGGTGGTGAGTGGTTGAATGTGAAAGAACTTAAGTGTTGCTCACTAAAGATTCATAGACTATTAGAAGGTAACAGAATGATCTGCCACATTCACTGCTGTAAGAACTGTCATCCCTGCAGTAGTACATCCGTAAATCCTCCACATATTTCAACACAGCGAGCATTTACTTTCCATTTACTTCCTTATTTTGAGCTACCACAGGATAGTGAAATTAAGTTGTCATATCTAATACTAGTCTCACATCCTGAAATATTTCAACTCTACTAAAGCAGCCGTAATTTAGAGTTCACCTAAGGACCTTTTTGTCGGGAAAATAAATTTGCTGCATGTCAGCAGCCACTGTTTTAAATGCATGAAACGAGGAAGGATGTCAGTGACATTTTGTGGCCAGTCAGTCTTGAATTTATAGGCCTTGTTTACTATGCAGACTGAGCTGGGGTGGGGAGGCGGGGGCTTCTAGCCTAATCTGAGACCTGCAGTGTGGCCTCTGACTGTGACCAGCTCCAGGTGTGGTGTTCCTGTTCAGACATGCTGGAACATGTTCAAACATGTCTGAGCAGTTTGGACATCTGAGGCGGGAGTTGTTTGTCCTTCCTTTCTGAACTTCTGGCATCTGACAGGAAATAAATACTCTGACCGGCCGGCAGCGGTTGGAATCTGTCAAAAAGCAGTAGAAGTAAGCAAAGTTATAAAATCCAGAAAGAGATACTTAATCACTCTGGTGTCATAGTAGCTACTGTTGAAATTCTTAAAACTTGTTTATTTTTATTCACTTTTCTTACAAAAGTATTTACTGCCAAAGGTAGTAAATAATGAAGTAAAAATACTTTGTAGCAGTTCTTAGTAGTACCAGTACCTTTAATTTTTCGATAATGGAGTGTTTTAATCTGCATGTATGAGTTTTCATTTGTATCACGTTTGCTGAATAAGACATATATTTGCAACTTAGTCAATAAAAATTTGTCATGCAATTTATATCATTTTTGAGTTTTTAAAAAAAAGTCACGCTCATAATGTAAAGTCTCAAAAACTCACAAAAATGCATGTATCAAATACGATACACTTGGCTTTAAAGGCTTAAATGAATTATGAAGAATGGAATATGGAAACTTAATTGGTTTGTCTGTCAGCATACCTTCATGTTGAGTCCCTGCGAGAGAGTAAAAGTGATGTAAGGAGCAAACACACATGCACTGCAACCTTGAAATTGTCTAGACATCACCCCACAAAGGTGCACATTAGAACATAAATCAGTAACGGAGTCAGCTCAGACATTAAGTGGTCATTAGCCTGTCAACTCCTCAACACAAGGGCCTCCAGTAATCCTCCCAAAAGGATTAACTATATGCGCTATATACACTAAAGTCCAAGCGAGGCCTGAAAAATAAAATAAATGAATAAATAAAGTCCAAATAGCTATAACTGCACTGCCATCATCACACCATATCTGTGAAAGCAGTGCAGTCATTTCACACTATTAAGTATAACCATACTTTACCCGCACTCACACACACACACCCAGATGTTTTCATCTTATAGCCGTACAGGGTTGAGTGGACGAATTAAAACAAAGGACAGCAGGATTCAATCACATCCCTGCAAAACACAAACAAAACTCTCAAATTAAAAACTAAACATTTACAACAAGAACTCCCAAAAAGGATCAGATGCAGTAAACATAACTGAAAACAGTTGTTAATCTAAAACTGCAGCACTGATAAGTTTCCCACGCGGAGTAGATCTTGGTCTCAGCAACTCCCGCCCTCATAAAACAAGTGTTCACACTGAAATGTTCAGAGACAATTATTAAAACAAAACCCAGCATCTGTAAACAGTTTGCTTCTGAAACAGACGACAGTTCAAGGGGACTTTAAAGCATCGACAGTGATTCTACTTAAGGGCAGCAGCCTGGCTGCTTACATGTTAACATTCAGGGTCTGCTGGGCTGGGGTCAGCACTCACTCGGCTTTAACATCACTCTGGTTCTTGGGTAGCCTTGTGTTAACATGTCTGTGCAGATGTTCTACAAAGATCCAAACTTGTGTTAGCAGCATAACGTAGGTGTGTCTGTGACCTCGATGCAGTTCGTGCTTTACGGTTGCACTCGTGTCTTTTCATGCAATAACAGTGTAATGTAATCCCCATATGTCCACTCCTCAAAATCTGTCAATAGCTCCATCATTTTGCTCTTCTTCTTTATCTTTAATTCTATTCTTGTTTAGTTCAGTAATATATTGTATTAATGTGTTACTGACAAATACTCGACTCAATGTGTGGATATAGCATAAATTGTATATAAAGATGGATAGAGCCACTATGACATCACCTCTTGTTTTCTGGAGTTATTACCTCTTGTATGGTGTTCAGGTTCGATTTATCATTAAGTAACTTTAACCCCCAGCACACACATATTTACATTACACATGTAGTGTTCAAGTTCAAGGGGAATAGAAGAAGGGGGGAGAGAGAAGATTTTAAGGATTGTTATGAAGCTGAGGCTTTTTGGACACTGGATATAGTAACGGGAAGGCAAGGAGACAGTGAGGGAGAGTGACACACAGGAAAGGGTCTGCAAAACCAGACCCTGCGGGGAGGTCTCTAACCTGCAGCTCATTTGCCATCCGCTCAGCCAGGTGAGCTATTGCATCACCCTTAATGTAGAGTCTGTCAGTGAGGCGAAGGTGAGTCAGCTGCTAAACAAGCACATCAGCGAAGAAGACATATGGATGTGACGATATGATGTTCCGCACAAGAATATCCAACCACTGTGCTGGGCCTGGCTTCACCATGTTGAATGCCATGCAGGTGCCTCATTCCTTACAGTAACACAATGTCAGGGCGTTTTGTATAATAACAATTAGACAGGCTGAATCACAAGATATTAAATAAGGAGCGTAAGTTTATAGTTTTGATTGCTTTTATATTATGGGACTGTCGTTTTAAAATATAGTCAGTTTTTTTTTCTTGTTTTTTCAAGATTGACCGCAGCACCTAAAGAAGCTGTTACATCTAAAACATTAGAGAGCTACGCTAAGTGTAGTGTTCGAACAAGGTCAGTTGACTGAAATGTAACAGAGGCACCATTCAAGCACTTTAACAGATTCATTGTAATATTAAAAAAAATGTAGGATAACGAAAAATACAAGAAAATAAAAGTACATAAACATTAAAAACAAAGTGAATTGAAAATACTTGTTACATGCTTATTTAAACATGTTTGTTTTACACATTTCTTCCTTTTTTTTGAGATGTAGTCACCACTCATTTTTGTTTTGTTCACAGCAACATCTGTAAATACACAAGACAAACACCACCAAATAAAAAAATAAAGGAAAACAAATACTGAAACATTAATGGGAATTTTAGAAATATCTAAAAGAGTCACTCTTGAGTTTTCTAGTTCTAGCAAGACTGATCTGCAGGCAGGAAAAGGACCTAAAGGCGCGGTGAACTCAAAATACACTGCTTTACTGCAGGCGTGGAGGTGGTACAAATAGAAATAAACTAAACTGGGATAAACTCACAGGGAGAGTCACACAGCTATGAGGGAGGATGCGACAAAGGACAGAGGGAGACGCTGACCTAAATACACAGAAGGAAGGAAGTGAGAACACATAAAGAACACAGCTGACATGAATAACCACAACGGGACAGGAGAAGCAAGGCTGAACAGAACAAACATGGAAAAACGGGACCTTCAAAATAAAACAGGAAACAGAGGAACATGATGCGTGAGTGGCGGAGAGGGAGCAAGGGAACACGGGGGAGGGAGAGGAGACATGATGGGCTCAGCCCATCCGTTATGTTTCATAATGGAATAAAACACAAGGAGGGGAAACGAGGCACAAGAACACACAGAGGGAGAAGACACTGGGAAATCTAAATAGTTAGAGGATCTCAATAAGGTAACTAAAGACTATTAATAAACCAGGACATAACCCATTATACAAAAATACCACAAAAATACAAGAAAACATAAAATGCTGGGCAAAAAGGGCCCAAAACCATGACAAGAGGTCTTTAAACCTTAAACCTTTTCTGATGTTCTGCTAAAAAAAAAATCTCATATCCTGAAGATGTCTATTCCCATTATTATTATTCCTATCATTATTACAATGAAAAGCTTCAGATGTATCATCTGAGTCCAAGCCTCTTCTTCTCATTATGCTCAGTGAAGATAATAACTGTATCTTTGAGCACAAACGTATTCAGTGACATGGCCCACTGATAAATACACCCTCAGGTCTTTCTTCAAATGACTGACTTAACATTAGCAACTGTTAGCTCAACGGGGACATGTCAGTCACATTCTGTACTGACAGAAGATGGAGCTAAACATGTTTTAAAACTTTAAGCACTTTTTTCTTTAATCCAGCTTCACAGACACTGCTACATCTAGGGCTGTGCGATATGACCAAAATCTCATATTCTGATTTAAGACATTTCTCATCCTGATAACCATAAATATCACAAAATAGTACTTTTTCTGTAAATTCTGTGAATCTCTGGCATTATCTTATTTTTCCCTTTTAATCCTAGGTGCCATCAAAGACTAACAACTCAGGATAAGGACCCAAAAGCACAAGCTGAGTTGTGTTTTTGGCTAAGTTTATAGTCGTTACTGAGGTAGGAAGTTTGATACACAGGAAATAAGACAGGAAGTCCAAAAGCAATCAGATCAGACGGAGTAGCCTGAGGCAAACTAGGAAACTGAATGGTGCTGAGTATAAAACGCAGCACCATACATACATATATTTATGTGTGTGTATATATATATATATATATATATATATATATATATATATATATATATATATATATATATATATATATATATCTGTATGGCTTAGAATAAAGTAAACTTCTGTAAGTATGTTTTTCCTGAATATCTATGGCTGAATTCACTGAATTCATTTAAAAGCCAAAAAAATGTAGCAGGTCTACACACCCACAATCACTGGCTAAGTTACAAAAACATGAACACCACGCAAGGGTTAATTAGTTCTTTCTTTGGGAAGCGACCATATTTGGATGTGCTAGTTCACTGCTCAGCTATTGGGCGCTGACAGGCTGGATGAAAAGCTGCGTCAGAAACTGGATGGACGCTTTTCAAAGAGAGATTCCTCAAATAGTGCAACACAATAGTAAAATACTAGAATTTGACTCGGCACAAATTTGCATGGTCTGTACCATACAGCACGCTGTATTATTAATCAGATAATACTATTAAAATGCTTCAAAAAGTAACAACAGTGCAATCTAAGTATCTGTCAGTCAAAGTTGCTACAGCCCTAAATTTAAGCTTTAGCCAAATCTGCACAGGGAAGATCTAAACAGTTAAAAATATGAAAAAATACAGCAACATCTGCACATTTAGGAAGCATGGGGTTAAATCAACAGATGCAATGATCTGAATGCTGAAACCCTAAAGGTGAAAAGGTCAAGAATAAGCTGGCGTTAACATAACAGTCACGTTTACACACCACATACAAGATTTAGCTACTGAATTGCTTCAAAGGGCTTTCTGTGACACACCAAATAGTGATGTCACTTTGGCCTCATTAGTTTCCTCTGAAATGAAGGGAAAAAGCTGAGACCCACAGACCTTTTGATCTGCACAGTGACACAAGTTGGGGGAATTTACTAGTGTGCAGAATGCTTAATTAGTTGCGAGTGATGTCAGCCAGTCAGCATAAATATTTCAAATTGTCCACTGAGACACCTGCCGGATGCACTGATTCATTTTTACTGTTCCTGTCCTATTTGAAATGATGATGCTGAAATATGCAAAAATGCACCGTAAACTGTTTCTAGCTTGCAAACTTCCACTTCTGGTTGGCCTGGATATTGTAGAGAATCTAAGAGAGGAAAAAAGCAAACAGAAGGCCTGTACTACAGCTTTTTGAGCTAAATTTAAGTCTTCATAGTGGTTCAACTCATTCAGTTAAGTGAAAGTGAAAAAGACAAAGGCTGAGAGAAAAAGAGGAGAGACATATGCACACTTGGAAAGACATTTAAGTAAAATTTTAAAAAGCATCAGTTGGAATTTGTTACTTACAATTAGTTTTCTTTCATTTATGCAATGTATGTAATATGATCTCATTTCATCATCTACTGAATAATGTGAAACATGACATTATAGACAGTATAGAGTAATTTGATGGAGCTTGTGACCATTTGATGCTGCTGTGATGGGTTCAGAGCACTTGTGGGGTTATTCTGTCATGCTGTGAGGTTGATCAGCTGTAAATACAAAAAGGTAACAAAATGTCACATGGATAGATAGCTACAGTAGGGCAAAAAAGTATTTAGTCTGCCACCAGTTGTGCAAGTTCTCCCACTTAAAAAGATGAGAGATGCCTGTAATTTTCATCACAGGTATACCTTAACTATGAGAGACAAAATGAGGGGAAAAATCCAGAAAATCACATTCTCTGATTTTAAAAGAATTTATTTGCAAATTATGGTGGAAAATAAGTATTGTGACGCAAGACGTGTAACTTCTTCTGTAAGAGGCTCCTCTGTCCTCCACTCGTTATCAGTATAAAAGACACCTGTCCACAACCTCAAACAGTCACACTCCAAACGCCACTATGACCAAGAGTCAAGACCAAAGAGCTGTCAAAGGACACCAGAAACACAATTATAGACCTGCACCAGGCTGGAAAGACTGAGTCTGCAGTAAGTAAGCAGCTTGCTGTGAAGAAATCAACTGTGGGAGCAATTATTAGAAAATGGAAGACATTCAAGAGCACCCTCGATCTGGGGCTCCACGGAAGATGATCACAAGAACGGTGAGCAAATATCCCAGAACCTCACGGGGGGACCTAGTGTATGACCTGCAGAGCTGGGACCAAAGTAACAAAGGCTACCATCAGTAACACACTACACCACCAGGGACTGATATCCTGCAGTGAGAGACGTACCCCCCTGTTCAAGCTAGGACATGTCCAGGCCTGTCTGAAGTTTGCTAGAGAGCATTTCAAGCATTTCAAGGTCCATGAGGGGCCTAGCCAGTCTCCAGATCTCAAACCCATAGAAAATCTTGAGAGTGAAAGTCTGTGTTGCACAGCGACAGCTTCAAAACACTCTAGAGGAGATCTGCATGGAGGAATGGACCAAAATACCAGCAGCAGTGTGTGAAAAACCTTGCAAAGACTTACAGAAAACATTTGACCTCCGTCATTGCCAACAAAGGGTATAAAATAAAGTACTGAGATGAATTTTTGTTATTGACCAAATACTTATTTTCCACCATAATGTAGATATTATTTAAAAATAAGAGAATCTGATTTTCTGGATATTATTATTTATTTTGTCTCGCATAGTTTAATTTGTATCATAGTACCTATGATGAAAATTACAGGCCTCTCTCTCATTGTGGGAGAACTTGCACAATTGGTGGCTGACTAAATACTTTTTTGCCCTACTGTATGTACAGAATTGTAAAATAGTATGAGAACAGTGTTGACTACTTTTAAACAGAAAAGTATTTTTACTTTAAGTGAGCATAAAGTCTTTCCAATTCCCTACCTTAAAGGAAGAAATGTACTTTTTACTCAACTGCTTCTTTGGTTTAACTGCTGACTGATCTTCAACAAGTGATATTTTTGCTCATTTTAAGAAAGCAATTGCTTCAATCTCTTTCCACATGCATAATACGCAAATAAGGCAGTTATCTTTCACAATCTGCTTATCTGTCCCTGATATGAAAAACAGACACACGTATAGCATTCAAGAGTGCTTCCAAAAGTTAAGGTAGCATGAGAAAGAATGAAACTAACCTGTGTAAACGGGAAAGTTGTGAAAACTTGATAAAACCGAAACCTGATCATAGCGTAGTTGTGTAGTCGAACATGTACATATTTGGGTAAAAATACTGGTGGCAGCCAGTGGTACCCCTCAGCTTCCCAGTAGTGACTTGAGTCATCACATTCACCTGCCCCCTGAGAAGTGTAACGACAATACCACATCAGCCTTTAACGGGGAGGTGTAAAACTGATCTGTGATCTGTTTAACACCACTTATGGTAACATTTCTATAAAATAGTGAACAAAGGAACCCTTTGTATTCAAAATGTTTAGAAATGTTGCCTCTAATGGCCAAAATCAACATTTAAAGCTATATGTTATTTTCTATCCATCCATTCGCTTCTGCTTATCCTTTTCAGGGTCGCGGGGGGCGGAGCCTATTCCAGCTGTCATAGGGTGAGAGGCAGGGTACACCCTGGACAGGTCGCCAGTCTGTCGCAGGGCTAACACAAAGAGACAGACAGCCAGTCCCACTCACTTTCACCACCTCACTCAGCATCTTCTTGCTGTGCAGCAACACTGCTAACCACTACGCCACCGTGCTGTCCTCATTTTTCTATTGTATGTTAAAAAAAACTTTAAAAAATCAATTAAATCTTACTAAGCATCACATACCATATTATCACCAAAAATATAGTACCTGCGTTTTACACATATCGAGAATGTACACAGCTGTTGGTAAACCCCACTGCTGTTTGGCCACTGTAAACTAAGCAATCTTAGCTTAATCCCAGTGTTGCATAATTGGGAACAAATCAGTGTGGAAGTGTTGCTTTGATAATCCTCTCATGTTTTAAAGCATATTTAGGTCTGAATGTTACAGCTGAACGTATTTAAATCGAGTTCAATGGGCCTTTTAACTGGTGGAAAACCCTTGACGCATACTAGCCCACACAGGCCCCACAGGAGTTTTACCCCTTCAGGCCCCCATTATAGTTTTCTGTGAGCAACTCATGTGCTTACCCATAGAAAACCCAAATAGGGGCCTCAAAGAGCTCAACTTCTGTGGGCCCTGTGGTGGGCCCTGTGGTTTGCCCTGTCCTGCCCACACAGCCCCACAGTTCATCCACACCTACCCACTGTGGGCCCGCATTATTACGGTTTACTACAGCTCCCTCCAGCTGGTGCTTGTCAGTGGGTCTTTGTGCGCTCAGTTTTGTCATAAGTGTTTGAAAAGAACTCTCTGTTGAGTTGAGGTCAGGTGACTGATTTGGCCCTGTGGGGCAAAACTTAACACATGAGTGTCATTGTCAAAACTCCCTTAAATATTTAACTGTATCATTAGCAGATGCAGATGCTTTTGTGTGTGGAGGGTTGAGAGTCTAACACTCAGTCCACTCACAGCTCTTCGTTGCTCTCTGTGTGATTACCATGCAGGTCTATAAAGGCACACAAGTCTGCAATTGTCTCAGCAATTCATCAAAGTGGCAGTTGTGCTGGTAACAAGGTTTTATGATTAAAAAGACCTGATTGTCTGAATGAATAATATTTAAAGGAATTCCCCAGTTAATTAAGTTGTTGTGTTAAGTTGATCAGTCATGGATTTAAATAAAACAAGCCCACCTAAAAGTTGAGAACCACACAAAATTGACCAAATGTTATGTCCCTATTTATATGCAACACAACAAATGTGGATGGGGGCAGAGACATTATAGCACTTAAACAGATAACCCAAAAATAATAATAAAATTCAATATAAACACCTGTCACCTGTTAAAAAAAGCATCAATTCCTTTGTTTGGCAGGTAGGTTGTCCCCACAGTTGTTTTTTTTTCTCTTAATTATGTTGAGATAGGGACCATGTGGGGCCATAACATCTGTGCTGGCACTGGACTCATTATTCTGTAAAAATACTTCTTTGTCATTCTGGAAAATCGATTTAAGACTTGTCAGATTAAGACTTTTTGCTATTTTTGGCATCAGTTACTAAATGTGGGTGTTGAGACTATAAAAATATTTCAGCCTTAGTGAAATTAATGGCAGATGAGCTACATTCTTTCACTTTCGTGCTATGAAACATCATAGTGAAAACATGGCATACTTCTCTTTAAGATGGAAAAACTTATAACTACATAACATATGAATGGGGTGTGTAACCCACCCCCCTTTTCCGTGCAGACCCCAGAATGAGATCAGAGTTGCGCTGGGGTCTCAGACAGAACACCGAACCCAGACAGGCTCAACAAATTCCACAGGAAGCACTGACACACTTGTTACCTCAATCTCAGCTTTGATGTCACGCTTCATTTGCTGTCTATAGGGATATCTGGCTGTCATCTGTCTGCCAAGCTGAATTCCTGCCTAATGTGATGGTTTAAATGGGTCCTGGTTGAGTCTGAGGGTTCAAAACCAGACCGCAGAGCGTTTGATTCCTAAAAATAGTGAATGCGTGTCAAAGTGTGAATAGGCAAAATGCCAAAATCTGTGCAATATCTGAAAGTTGTTTTGCGGGTGGTGGCTTGCATTGTTTCACGCTTGGATTGTGTTTTTCTTACTGTGCTGAGCATGTTGTTGCAAGTAATAAATTTAATAGCATGCCTTCAGCATATTTTTTAAGCTTTGTGTGTGTTTGTATTAGTGTCAGCGAACAAAAGAAAAACCTGGATCGTTGAGTGATGTGCTTTGCTGCCTCCCCCGGCTGCCCATTCGCTGCTGCATTCTTCACATGCCTTCATTCAGCAGAGGTCACAGAACACGAGAAGAGCGTGAACTAGAGTAAATGATATCCGGAGCGTGGGTGGTTGGGGAAATGATGAAACAAGTAGACCCGACTGTGCAAATCACTATTGAGGATAAGACCACCTCATCCAATCCGCACGCTCGCTTACTGAAACATGCAGTCTCTCCATTACCCCATATGGCTTTGATGATAAAAGAGAGAATTAGCGAGTCATCCTGCAACCTTTATGACGTGCTTTCTTCTGTTCTTGCACATCACTTTCTCTAGCACAAAGTTCATTAGTTCAGTTCATTTTTATTTCAAACATTTCAAACATGAGCCTTCACAATCATTACAAAATATCATTCCATTATTTGTTTGAAAAGGAGTAGGCAGAAGTATTTACTTATTTGTCCCTACCCCCTCAAGTTTTACCTCTCATTCATTTAATTTTTTTTTTTTTTTTAGTCTTAAATTAAACAAACAACATATGAAACAAAAGTAAAGCACAACAAAACAAAACATACATAAATCAAAAACAAGAAATTAGCAAGCCCCACCACAGTATAGTTTCTTTCATATGAAAAATACAGAAGGTGTATATTTGCAGATACACAAGTTATGGAAAAACAAACAAACCAAAACAAAAAAAAAAACCAAAAAAGAACCACAAAAGTTCATTAGTTCAGCATTTCATGAAAAACACTATCCAATTACTACAGTAATATGTATATTAGAAACGAGGGGGAAGGATATAGTTCTCATGCACATATATCAACTTTGTATCCTGGTGGGTGGAGTTTTTAACTATCAAACACATTTCATAAGAAGCAGGAAACTACTGGCTTCTTGGAAACTCTGTAACGTCACTCCTTAGACACGGTGCCCTCTGCCAAAGCAGCAGTGACACAAGCCAAACCACTGGTAATGGATAAAAGAGGGTAAAACTGCAACTGTTACTTAAAATGTATAGATTTTTGGCTAACACACCTCAGGTTCATAGTGACTCAACCTGAGTAAGCTGTGAGTTACTGAACGTAACATTCACCTTCCTCCCACCCTGCCATGCTTCCACTTGTTACAAGTGTTACCTCAGTGCAAGGTCTTATATCTCAATGTCTATGTAGGTTTCAAATCATTCAAGTCATAGTAATCTTGAGGGCTTGAAAAAGAAGACAAGGGGGCTACATTTGTGAAGACATGTCGCCTCTCTCATCCAAGAAGCTCCTTCAGTTCTAAAAGAGCTTGTGTAGAGTTCCAGGCAATAAAACCATAGTGGGGTTGTCTCCTTTGGAGGTGGTCGTGAGGGTCGTTATTGGGTTATTATCGTCACTGGGGTTAATTGGGGACATCTCGCTGAGATATTGCCCTACCCCACCATCACTGACCTACCAAGATGTGATGCCTGATGGTTGGTGTCGTAAGCCAACACCTCCATTCAGTGATTGTCATACAGTCTCTTGTGTGCAGAAAGGCCTTTCTGAAGTTTGTTCTCCTTGTGTCTGTGTGGGTTCCCTCTGAAAACTTGCTTGTTTAGTTAATTGGTGATACACCTAATTGGATGTTAGTCAACATGTGTTAATCCTGTGATGGACCGGCGATCAAAGTACACCCTACATTTTATGGCAGATGGGATAGGCAACCCTTTATTGGATAAATGGTTTAGAAAATGAATGGATGGATATTTAGTTAAAGCAACTGTAGTGACACTTGGCATAGTCAAGTGGGAAAAGGGCAAACATTGTTCTCTTCAATGCAAATTGCGTCAACAAAAACAGATAAGAAACAGCAGCAAGATCAGTTTACAGATGAGTTACTAGATTCAACAGCTAACAGGTAACTTGAGATAGGATCAGTGAGCATGGGCACAGAGGGACACCATTCATAAGTTCAAAACTTTCTGTTACACAGACTGACGTCATGCTCTACCCACAATGTCAAATTATCCACCATTGTGTTTGGAGGGTGTCAGGCCTGAGATTGAGACTGAAAGATCAATTCTGTCACTGTGCAACACTCTTGGGCCAAAAAGAATCGTCATCCGATGAAAATGTAAATTCCCAAGCTACGATAAAGAGTCTGAGAAGAGAACACTTGGAGCTTTTTGTAGACGAGAGTCACGCCCTCTACTTTACTTTACCACAGTTATGCACTGGCACTGAAATGGCAATATTTCACAGTGCAACACAATTGATCTTGCAATCTCGGTATATTTTGCTTGCACCTCCAAAAGCAACTCCCTCCAACCACAGCCCATCTCAAATGCCTGAATATGTGTCTGAGAAAGAATAGGACAGCCGAGATTAAATTCGCCAATGATCATCGACACAAATACTACAGATTTTGGAGACTAACTACTGCGGTAAGGCAGAAAGGTGTGAATAAGTTTACCTGACACTGTCCAGTCCAGTTAGTTTTGCAACTCTAGGAAATGGATCAGAAAAATTTTGAAGCATGACTTGTCTGTTTGTGGAAGAAGTAGTACAGAGACACTCAGGCTGTGAGGAAAAACTGTACGCTTCAAATGAAGAGAAATGTGCACACATCATCAATTTGTAAGAAAATAATTTATCTTTCACATAGACATCTTATCAGATGCACACATGTCCTAATATAAAAACCGATATTGCCCCATAACTGCTGAATTTGTCAATAAGCAAATGTTAATATCAATATTTATGACTAAAAAGGCACCCAGAGTCTTCTGCCAAGACAATGTGAAAAAAAATCCTACTGATGGTCAAACAACAAACCGATGCACAGTATTGGCCATATGGTCCATTTCATCAGTTGCAGGGGAGCTAACATTTGAAGAAAAGCATTTTTATAGTATAAACTTTATATAACAACCGATGTACCCACTGTGATGTGCTCCTCTGGTTAAGTAAATCCGGCTTTGAACTTTTGAGCTGAACATTTGATGGTTCTTTAGAATAGCCTAAAAGCAATGTGAACGATATTGAAGGAAATCACAGAAAATAGACAAAAAAAACAAATATTTTGACACCGGTCAAATCTTGGATAAAAAATAGTTCTAAAATTGAAATTGCGCAGACGTTGAACACCTCAAGTCACCTTCTGCTCAGCACTCTTTTAAGGACCTCATTATAAAACTCAGTGCCTGGTGAATGGTGAATGAACAGGGCTGACATCAAGTTGACGTCACAGCCGTTGTTACAAACTTTCATTTTTGTTTGCGAAACTTTGAAAAGGTTCCACTTGAATACAATGTGTGATGTCACCAGTGGCAATGGAAGTGATCAATGTGCCAGGTATGCTGGAGTACTTGAGGATTGCTGAGATATTGTTTTTAGACTTTGTAGAACAATATTTCTACTGTTGTAGAATATGAAATATTAGAGTAACTGAGAGAATCTACTACTAAACACTGGGTTAGGATTATTAGTTATTTGTATGTTTTTAATGGGTTTTATATAGACCACACCTATGTGGGGATAGAGATCCCACCTCTAGTTCAGCTGACAGCTATTTGGAGTTGAACACTAGAAGTAGTTGACTGGTGTGAGTTTGAGACCCGTCTCTATAGAGGCAAGACAGGAGGAAAGGAGGGTGGGGATACAGGAAGCCAGGAAGAACACAGTAGCAGCTGGTTGTATTTGGAGATCTTAGTTGAAGAAAAGCACATCTTTAAAGGTGGGTGTAGGGTCCTGACCTTATTGCATCTTGAGGCAGTTGTGATTTGGAGCTATACAAATGACATTTAATTGATTTTAAAGGCAGATAGTTTTATTGGAAGGAGGATCTGTTTTAAATCAGGGCATATGTGGAAATTTTAACATAAGACTGGAGCAGAAACTGTCAAAAGATTAAAACCTTATCGTGCAATTAGAGGGTTGCCACCTGATGAAAGCATCTAAGACCTGAAGAAGATGACACTGAACGTTGCATTTCCAAGATCTGGTGAGAAAACTCACTGCCTACTAAAATAAAGCCTATTAAGGTTGATGAAAACTCGGGAAAAGTTAAGAAGATGCCAGATGTGATTGATTGCTTGTTCGTCAGAATGAACTGAACACCATTTCCTGTTTGTAACCAGGGTGATAACTGTGAGTGTGGTGTCCTTGTGCCCTGGACTCAATGCCAGAATTACACTCCCAACTCACTACTTCTATTGTGAGTGTGGTGGTTTCCTGCTGGTCACAACTAGAACGTACTTCCTTATTGTCCTGAGCCTTTTTTTTTGTCCACGTCCTAACACTTCCTTAATCAGGGATCACCTGACTGGTCCAAATAGAGATAAAGTCCACATTGGTCTCTGTCCCGTTTTTCTCACCCATCTGCCGCAAGTTCTGACCAAGGAGAGCCCCTTCCTGTTTCAACCATGGGTTATAACTGTTCATTGGAAGACAATCCTGCAGAAATGCTTTAGATTAAAGATATCTTCAATATAGTAGTGAATCTAAAGCACAGCTTCTCATGAACACTTAGGGCTAGTTTTTGAATGCAACAAGATCTACATATATTATTATCCTCTTTAATGTTCATATGGCAGCTTTATTTGCAAACAGTTATTTAGTTCAGCGGTCTCCAACCTTTTTTGCGCCATGGACCGGTTTATGCCCGACAATATTTTCACGGACCGGCCTTTAAGGTGTCGCGGATAAATACAACAAAATCAAACTAGTACCGGTACCGAAAAAAAGAAGATTTATTCATAACACACGTGAAAAGACCCAGGAAAACCGAGTTAACGATCAAAACGATAACAAAATAACGCTGAAAACTGATAAAAACCCTGAAAACTATACATTTCACACCTGATCCTCAACTCTCGCGGCCCGGTACCAAACGACTCACGGACCGGTACCGAGGTCCGAGACCCGGGGGTTGGGGACCGCTGATTTACGTCATGTTCCATTTGAATGTGTGAGTCAGGCCAAGATTAATTCTCTTTTATCTCTGTTTTGGTCTCCACCACCTCACAAGAAAAAGCTGCTAATGATGAATATTTTACATTTTGTGTCATAATCATTTTCCATAATCAAATCATATTTACAAACATTGAGTAGGTGCTTTAATCGGCTTACAAACAAAATGATTAACCCTGAACATTTCCATCACTACACTACAGAGATGACTTTCAGCAGGGGGAACTGACGTGATCCCTTTGATACGCAAACTAGCAACTCTGAAGAAATTCATTAGTACAGCCTCAGCTCTTTTTTTATTTTTTTTTAAACCCAGGCAGGAGATTATTAACGAAATGACAATAAAAGATCATCTTTTTCCAAACTTTTGAAATTCCAGAAAATCAAATACAAAGAAAAGTGTCAGAAACAGAAGTGAGATTTCCTCCTTTATGAGTATTACTTTCTATTATCTGGGAATAGTATTGACTTAACTCCTGGCACGAAGCTACACTCGATCTTCATCTCCTCATGTTTTTCACCTTCTCTACATTTATTATTAATGGTCAATGCTGCTGGGATGTGTCACGCTGTTTGCGCTACTTACTCCTGCAAGTATCACCATACCCTCTTTTATTTAATATGTTGTTGTACAAATTATATTTTGCTTCACAGCCACTTTCATTCCTACAGAGTTTACATTTACTTTCTTAAATCTCTTTCAGTGTTTTGCAAACTGAGTTTTATTTTCTAAACTTAATGTAGTTAAAATAAGAAAGTGAGGTGATGACATAAGAGTGGAGAGAAAGAGAGAGAGGAGGAAAGGAAAATTGCTCAATCTGGTATTTTCTGCTTTTTTTTAAATTTATCATTTCCTCCATTTAGAATCACCTCAACAAACAAAGAAATTTGAAGCTTTTTCAGATAAAGGGGGGGTTAAGAGGAGGGGTGGTTGGCCAGCGTGGGTGTGATGCCTAAATGGCGACGATGGCTGATGACTCAGGTGATGTGTCATACTCTATGCTATAAAAGGGAACTTTTACATTTGTCCACACAAACACAATCACTCACACGTACTGTACTCACACTGGACTCGGAGGAAGGTTTGTTTACTACGGCAGGAGCAGAAACATGAAATGTAAGTTGGTCTAAGTTACTTTTTAAAGAAAGAGGGGGAGGTGTGAGTGACTGTGAGAGTGAATGTTTGTGTGAAGAAGGGGGGCTTTGCTGCACGTGGTCTCCTACTTTTACTTTCAGCCTAAAGGAAGTGGAGAGAGGGAGGCAATGAATGGATGGATGAATGATTAAATCCCGGGCAGTCTGTGGCTGAAATTAAACTCAAAGTGATATTTGAAGTGCTTAAATGTTTAATTTGAACTCTAGAAATCAGCCACTGTTTAGTTTCAGGTTGGGCTGTGATTGGCTGGTGCTGTGTGTGTGTCAGTGTGCATGTCTTTGTGTCTTAGGGGTTTCCCGGGTTGTTCGAGCTGGTTAAAAAGTAGATCCTTAGATTAAAAACAGGTACCCACAGATAAATGTGAAAAGTAAAGTTGCTTAAGTACACAAGGACTTTAAGCTGAATGGGCTTAGGGTATTAAAAGTGTTGTAGAAAGTAGCATTTGTTTGGCTGAAATAACAACCTACTCTTTAATGCTGACACATGAATTTACAGGCAACTGCTCTGTAATGTAACTGCTCAAGGTGGAAGTAATAACTATATCACTCAGATAATGAAGTAGTCGCATAAGGTTGTACAAAATGTAACTACTCAGGTATTTAAAATAGTACTGCATGAATGTGTTTAGTTAGTTTTTGCTCAGTTATAAAACTGTGCTGTGTAGGATCAAAGTGAAGTAAAATAACTTCACATTATGGTGCTGTTTTAGTGTTTTACAGAGGCAATCATCACGTCAACACAGCGTATGAAAGTCATAAATTGTTGTTGTTGCTTAGCCGAGAGATTTGGCAACACTACACGTGGACTTCCTAGTTTCTGACAGCAACAGGAATGAATGGCTACGTAACTGGCGCACATATTTATGAATGAAAAGGAAGCTGTGGTCACTGGGCAGTGAAGGTGGGCTCTGTGGTTTTCCTTTGTAGTCAGCAGAAAAAACAAAAAAACGTTTTGACAGTTTTACTGACATGAAAACACCACTTTTTCCTTTGCTTTCACGCAGTCGTCTGGAGGTAATCAGTCACAGTGACAGGAGGAAAAATAACTTTAGTTATGCGGTCATCTCAGTGTTTTATAACATTAAAAGCTGGAGTCGTTTTAAAGAACCCAGCCTGTGTTAACTGTATTCTCTTTATCTGTGCTTTGGGAATGATATTTCCTTGATGCTCATCCAATCAGTTTGGTATTGCATGACACTCTTACTAAGTCAAAAACTACTGGATCATCAACTAACTATGAAAACATGATGACTAGTAACAAAAACAGGAGCCGTGAGGCACCCAGAGTCTGTTTATCCAAAGGTTGTGAAAGCTACTAGTCAGGTCATCAGACAGTGATGTCATCATAGCACATCACCAGCATTTACTGTAATGTAATTTGCAGACTCACTATAAGGGGCCTGAACCCTGATTCTGCTGTGGAGTGAGTCAGCTCATATACCAGCTTGCCCAAGTGGACAAAAGTGGTACTGCAACTCATCCACTCCAATTTTTTTTAAACCTCAATATAAACAACCTCAATATTTATCCATTATGGTCCAAAGCTTCTTGGGAGATTTCAAGCTTGGCTATGTTTTTTTTTTATATAATGTTGTAGTGAGTATGAGTCATTTTAAGGAATAGGTTTCCCCTTGTTATGCTACATAAATGGATTAGCTGTATGGGGCAGAGCAAACATTAATTCCAGTGAAGTCTGTATATAGCTACATACTGGAGTGATGTCACCCTGTCTCCAGTGAACCTAAGTAAACAGGATGCTCCTGGAATTGAAACTGCACACAGTCATGCTCTGCAATCTGAAAAACAAAGTAAAATAAATGTTTGGCTAATTTAATATTATTAAGAATTGGTAATTAAATCAATACCACTTATATTTAAGAATCTTTTTCTTCCCCCATTTAGTTGATTTTTATAGCATGAAAATCAGCAATATTTTGACATTTACATGCTTTTGTTCATGTCAGGTTTGGATAGATTCAACAATTTAGTGCTGCAAGAACCTCACAAGTTATGTATATGCTACACAATAAACCAATCAGCCACAATGACATGGCACATCTGTTAGGCCGGCAGAGTGGCATTTTCAGCACACTTCCTGTTGCATTTCTCTGTAACAGTAATTTGAAACTGGGCTTACGTATATTTCTATTGAACTTTTGTACTTTCCAGGATGCTAGAGCGTAATCCTACCAGCAGGACTCATGCCCTTCTTCTCTTGTTTTTTTTTCTGTTCTTTGGCTTTTCTTGAGTCAAACCATTTCTTTCTTCTAGTTTCAACTCTGCACTTGTAGCTCTGTAAAATTGTACCTATAAAAATAAGTTTAGGCAAACAGACGCTGAAGTTCAAATCCCGAATGATCCAGAGGGACTGAACTTACACCTCACTTTGTAAGTGCAACTTTCACACTCTTGTAACTCTACTCCGAGTCTCCACCTCCACTCCCTAAAAGGAAGTGTGTGGCTTGTAAATAGTAAACACTTTTGGATTGTTATAGTGTAAAGCTTTTTAGAGGAGTCAGGTTATAATTTTATAGGGTTTGTCACCTTAGGGTGCCACCTTTTAGACTACATAATCATTTGATTCACTGTTAATATAAAATTATATATTTATGTTTATCTGAAGCATCCAAAGTGTTTTTTATTTTAGTTTTGGTAGAAAAACGTATAAACATGTTCTTAGTGCTGTCACTCTGTTCCTGAAACAACCTGTTTGAAAGCCAAACGTCACACTTCAGCTATTACAAAGTTACCATTTTCTTGTTTATTTGATGGTTTTGGAGAAAGATGACAGAGCTCCTCCCGCCACTCAGGCTTTACACTTTATTCACTGGACGGTCTTCAAAGTAAAAGAAGAGCAAATAAGAAGAAATAAGGCGCTCAGTGTGTCAGAGAGAAAACACAGGAAACTCCAGTGTTTGTTTGTCTGACTCAGCAAGAAAAGAGCACACGAACGCGATCGGAAACGGTGGAAGCTTGTGATTATGTGAGAGCTCGCATGTGCGTGTGTTGATGTTTCGTGCGTGGGTAAACGAGCGCTGATGAAATGACCTGTTAAACACATTAAAGGTGGCCCATTCACTCTGCTTCTTAAGCAACTTTGTTCTGTGCCGTTATGCTGTCGCAGCTGTTTACTCTGCCAAATACATGAGTGTACGCAGCACTGCTGGAGGATGTTTTTCTTAGTGTGACAGTTGGGTTTTGCTGATGGCTTTTTCAGTAATTTTCCAATAACTAAATGAAGCATTTTGAGCTCTTCACTAACTGAAAATCACTTTAACATGAAGCCTGCTGTTGCATTCTGTGCTTGTACTTTTGTTATTAACTATTTAGTGTTTGAATCTTGATCCAAAAACTACGTTGTTCTTACAATCAAGCCACGAGGTTTTGTGCTGTCGGGAAAATTGAGGATAAGTGAAGAGCAGACAGCAATATTTTTGTCTGGTGGTCGATGTCTGACTCATATCAGTATTAAATTGTTCTCTGATGCAGTATTTTAGCTCTGTAACAAGATCCAGACATGAATGCTGATGGCGGAAAAATATTGTTTCCCAGCTCTTCTTGACCCCCTGTGCATTTAATACTAAGCACTCATAACAAGAACAAACAGATGAAGAGTGAAAGAACAAAACTCTTTATAGTGAGACTTTTAAGAAGAAAAGAAAGTTATTGACTTGTTGGATGAAGAAGGTGTGTCATGGTGGGGGTGTGGGGTTTTACATTACTCATCAATTTCAGTTACATTAATTAACAAACAGCTCTATTGTTTGTTCATTAATAGTCACATTGTGAATGTAAAAGTACATCTCACCAGATGCGTTGATTTAACAGCCATCTTTTGTTTCAGCATTATGACACTGGTGCCCTCAGTGACTCAGCTTCCATCCATCCATTAGTAAACACTTATTTGGATCATGGGAGGTCTGCGTATTATCTAAGCTTTCTTTAGCTAAAACACTGAGTACACCCTGAACATGTTCCCAGTCCAACAAAGGGCCATATGGTTGTCATCTTGGTGAATTTAATTTGGACTATCTTAACAAATAGGGAGAGGCATGATTTTGCATATACTATACTACATCTTTGGGCGATCGTGGCTCAAGAGTTGGGAGTTCGCCTTGTAATCGGAAAGTTGCCGGTTCGAGCCCCGGCTTGGACAGTCTCGGTCGTTGTGTCCTTGGGCAAGACACTTCACCCGTTGCCTACTGGTGGTGGTCAGAGGGCCCGGAGGCGCCAGTGTCCGGCAGCCTCACCTCTGTCAGTGCGCCCCAGGGTGGCTGTGGCTACAATGTAGCTGCCATCACCAGTGTGTGAATGGGTGGATGACTGGATGTGTAAAGCGCTTTGGGGTCCTTAGGGACTAATAAAAGCGCTATACAAATACAGGCCATTTACCATTTACAAGTTCATTATGAAATTTTTAGTCTTTTAGCAAATGAACACTGTTTTGTTCCACAGGCTAAACTCACAAGACAATCAAAACTCCATTAACCTACTTCGAGTTGTAGCTCAGGAGGCAGAGCAGGTCATCTATCAATCAGAAGGCTGTTAGTGGTTTGATAGCTGCTCCAGTCTGCATGCAAAATCATCCTTGGGCAAGATGCTGAAGTTGCTCTCCAATGCATTTATTGGAGGGTGAATGTTAAATAGAGAGCATTCAGAGCTAGAAAAGGGCCCCAAATTATCATATAGCATTGCTGGGTTTAGTAACTAAAAAGTGGAGGATAGAATTCACATTGTAATCACATTACTGTAACATTTATAAAGTCACAGCTCAGCACTATTTGTCAAAATTCCGGGAATACGTCTGTCTGGCTGCTGACCTTCTGCTTTCCTGCTGTTTCCTGATCAGCCAAAGTCACGAGATGGAATCTGACTTCCAAAGAATAATGTCTGACCGAAGGTCACCAACAAATAAGATCAAGGTTGAATCTTATCTTCCAGCGACAGCAGCTAGAATAAAGCTAATACCGGTATATAGAGATATAGAAATAAAACCTATAGAAGCAAAAATGGAAGAAATAAAACCTAAAATATAGGGAAGAAAACAAGTAGAAACCTTTAATAAATTTTTACCTTTACTGAACTGTGTAAAATAATTTAAATATTCAAGTCGTTTTAATTTTAAATGGATGAAACATCACAAAAATTTCACTTTGTTTTCTTAGGTAAACAATTACCCTTTTTACCTCATTGTTGACCTCAAATCTTAGCCCATAAAGCATACTGCCCCGAGTGCCTGAGTGGCAGTAAAAGTGTTTAAAGTGCTCCGACACTCATAACAAAGTGGATGTTTTCCCTCTAAAAAGCGCAGCCCGGGGCATCTGCCCGGTGATGTCACCGCCAAGAGATTAATCTGAGTCAGACCTCTGCGCCAGCTCCCTTCTCCTTTTCCAACAAGAGGCCCAGAGCAGGCTGGGGGAAAAAAAGCCCACAGCATACCTCTCATTCCTTATCCCTGATCTAACACTAACGGACAGTTCATTTCTTTGTTACTCTGCATAATGGGATTTCTGAAGTTACAAAGACCTGCAGACATGAACTAATCTTGATTTTGGGGTTACTCCTTTCAGTTACGATGAAAAGAAGTTTATGAAATAGAGACAAAACAAACTACAGAAGACTCGTTGCAATTATTCATTCTCAAACAGATAACATCTGGGTGGTTCTTCTTTCCAGGGATTAACTAAGCACAGTAGGAGGTATTCAGTCACGGAGGTCCAGTCCATCAGACTTAATTTTTTTTTATTGTTCATACGTAAACATTAAATGGGATGGCCGTAAAATATAAACACTGTGCTGCTTCTATGACATATCTAAAGTGCCCCTCAGCTTTATAGTTCAGTTTGGTGTTCTTGATTAATTGCCTGTTGTTTTACAGCCCTCAACCTTTGCTTCATTAACCTAAATGGGGCAGCAGGAGGTAGCTGTGACTCATGGAAGGTGTTTGAATAGAGTTTACATAGTTAAGCATTTAGCAGCCAAAGAGACAGATAATTTCCCCAGAAACCGGTGGAGACCAAAACCAGAGCTACAACAAGGTATTGATGGAAAATGGCAAATCTGGCATTAATGTGTCATTAGGCAACTGCCAAATTCAGCAAAACAACTTTGTATGATAGTAAAAAGGCAAACTCATAGTTTCTGTTTCCAAAGTGGTCAGTGTAGCAACTATTCTGAAGCCATGCAGCCTAAAATAAGAGACTGTGGTACTGGATACAAAGTATCATTCGCTGTGAGTTGAGTAGAATGTTTTTTAACAGTCTTATAGACAAAGCAGCTGAAGTCGTCTTGCTTTTTGTATTGGGTTTATGTCCGTATGGGCTAATCAGTGGTTCCTGCTATAACTTTGTTGAGGCTCGCCACATTTGCATTCTCTACATTTAACCTGAAAGCATAATATTGGCGCCTTGGCCGGAGCCTTTTCCACAGACACGTCCTTCTTTTAAGCCCTTGAACAATTCACACCTGGGATAAAGATAAGTGAAGGACATGGGACGGAGACTTTCACATGTATGAACGTGGCCGTGGAGTAAGATCATAGAAATACATTTCTTCAATAGCGCCTTGAGGCGACTTTTGTTGTGATTTGGCGCTATATAAATAAAATTGAATTGAATTGAATTGAATAATATCAGCAAGTATGAGCTAAAATTTCCTTTTAAGGTACTCATCCATTCATGTTTGACTGCTTCAAAAAGAATTGCTGGGAAAAGACAGCGACCACTTGAAGCCATTTGAAGCTGCAGTTTGTGCTGATGTTGTTCCCCGGTGACACTTCTGAGATGTGATTTACCTGAAACAGCATCTGAAATTTAAAAAAAAAATGAAAAGACTTTATGCAGGTCAAATAAAAACAGTGTTATGAAAAATGTCAGCTAACCTGTTAACATGCTGCTTGTGTTTCTGGGAAACACCGGCTATCACTTTGCAGAAAATTTTCTCCTTCCTTCTGTCACACACCCACATGCCTTCAGCACTAAATGCTAACAGTGACCTGCTTTAGTGTCTAAACCACCATCTCGTATCTGAGCTCCTGCTCTTATCTGATTTCTTCGAATTACTGTTTCTGTCTGGATCTGATATCTGAGGGTGTGAGGTTTGATTTTTTTTTGTTTGTTTGTTCGTTCGTTAGATCTGATCTCCAACAAACGCTTTGGTGTTAATGCTAGCATGTACCTACAGTTGCATCAGATTGATGGTGTAATAGTTCCTAACTGCCGTGACAAATGCAGCTGCCTCAGGATTAGTCTTGTGGGTCATGTGGTCCAGATTTAGGCTGGAAATGAAAACAAGTTTCCATGTAGCTCTGTGGTTTCTCTATCTGATTCAGAAGCAGCACGTCTGGGTCGCAGAGAGGGGAAGAGGTTGAGTTGTGATACTTTCTGCTGCAACATGAATGCAGCCCAGTAGCCACCTGTTATGAGACTGTGTGTGTGTGTGTGTGTGTGTGTGTGTGCAGCTGGGAGCAGCATCAGCTGAATGTTACTCAGCTCGATCCTTTGCTTTGAATAAATGCGCAGCTGATGTTTTTATGTGGCTGATTGTGTTTTGATGAGGCGAAAGACCACAGAACCTAATGAAATACACAAGATTGTAACATGTTATTTTGATCCTTTTTTCTTGTCTTTGCAGTTTTCCATGACGCCACCTCTTTTCTTCTCTACCTGGTAATACTGGCTGAGCTATTCGTCCATTCGTCGTCCCGTCCCACCCCTTGTCCGTACAGCGTGTTTGAACCAATGATTCATCAGTTGGACAAGATCATCGCCTCCTCCAAAAAACTCCACGGTTTGGTAAGGTTTAACTTTACACTTCCTGTGCCAGATCCATGTTGGCTTTTCTGTCTGAGAACCTTTTTTTTTTTTTTTCAAAACTTGTTGTTATTAGGTCAAAATAATCAGATCTTTCCTCACTGACCGAAAACTGGACTCCAACTAAGAAATAGAAAAATTTGAGGCGATACACTCGAGCACAAACTTTGTAGGAGTGTTACTGCAAAAGGCTTGTAAAATGTCTCGGTAAATGAGAGAATTGGTTGTGCGCTTTTTAATAAAGCAAGTGAAAAATTAGTAATTTAAAGAACAGTAAATCACCAAAAGTGAAAGTGCATAACTGTAAACTGAAAGCTTGAAAAATGTCTTATTTGATTCAAGTAAGCATTCGAGTTTATGTTTAACAATTAAAAATCCTATATAATAAGTATTATAAGGAAATGTGGTTATGTTTTAAACCTCCGTTTTTGCCATATTTTAACAGCCAGAAGCCGAGCTTGTGACCTTCATGGACGTAGAACACAAACTGGACGGTCTTCCTGTAATAAAACACACTGCTGCCCATCTCAGCTCGTTGAAGGTAATCATCCAGCTTCTCCTATCAGTGATTTAAACGGTCGAAATGCACTGAAATGCATCGAAGTTTAAAAGATATTCACTTAATTTGTCGCCTTAACATCTCCGCAGGTTAACGAGTCTCTCCCTCAGCTCTACGTGTACGCCGAGTCCTTTAGGCTGCACACCAAGTGGTTGAAAACTGCACAAGTAAATGTCAGTGTGCCCTTTCAGGCAGCTGAGGGCGCCAGCAACCACCTCGAGCAATTGTCCGATCTCACCAAAAAATTTCTAGAAAAGGTGAGAGCAACAGTATGGCTTGATTTTACTGAGTTTGCTTGTTTTTAGAAAGAAAAGCCACTGAAAATGACACACAAGAGATTTCTTACACTTTAATTTAATATTAACTTTAACTGAAAATGGATACTGTTGATATTAGAGCAAAAAGTAAATTAAAGAATAAGGCTACAAAATGTAAAAGATAGTGTTTGACATAAAAATGTAAAACTTTAACTGTGACTCACATTCATCTTTTGATTTTTAGTTTTTTTGTGTTGTTTTTGACCACATAATTTAATCACCATCTGGGTTAAAAAATAAAAAATAAAGGAATAAAGACTAAATTCATTGGTAACTAAATAATCTTACTCTTTTTTCCTGTCTCTCAAAGAAAGTAATGACCAAAATTAACAAAAGGAAACAAACAAATTAAGAACAGACATTTAATCATTCAACTCCACAGCTAAATGTATTCATTCACATTAAAACTCATCCAGAGAGTGAAGAGAAAACAATCAGTTTTTGTGCTTTCTCAGATTCAACCAATGACTTTTGTCTCTTTTTCTTTCCATCTTCAGATCGGTGAACAAGTTCCTGAGACGGCGTCTCCCTCCCTCCCGGTCGTCTCCACAGCCTTCGAGGCTCTCAGGTTCTCTGTAGAGATCTCAGACCGGCTACAAGTCTTCTGTCACTTTTCAAAAAGAATCTTACGGCAACTCCAGAGACGATCCCCCTGTCCAAAACATTAAACTCAAACCTCCAAGACAAAACTAGTATGTGATGTCTTCCTACACAACCACTGTCACATTTTATGATTTTCCCTTCAGCATTTGAGCTGGACTAAAAAATATTGAATATTTGATATCATATCATGTCGTGGCAGGATATGATATTTAATTTTCCATTACTCTGAAATTTTCCATATTTGATTGAGGTCCATGATACAGAACATTGAGTTAAACGTCTCAACAGTGATGGGGTAATAGATGTTGATGTCTCCCTTGAGATGAACGGTCTTGACGTCTTGTCTGTATTTTGTTTATTTGTTTAAAATTTCAGTTACTTCACTTTAGTTTATTTTTAACAAATGCCTTTAAAACTGCAACTCCCAGCTGGACTAAACTTTGTGTTTTGTGCTAATAAGTCGGTTTTAGCCTGCTAACATGCTAATCTGAGACAGTGAACATTGTAAATCTGCTAGCACCAGAATGTACTGTCGTTGTTATTGTGAGCATTCTTAAATAGCCACTGTAGTTCAAGTACAGCCTTACGAAGCTACTAGCATGTCAGAAGTGGTGAGTAGAGAGTAGAGCTACAGAAAAAGTAAAAAAAAAATGCAAGATAAAGGTTTGAGCATTTTTAAAATTAGAGAAATCTTACTGGATTATTGGGATTTTCTTTATGCTGCCTGTCATTAAGAAAAGGAAACGGAATGTACTGTACGTTAATGTAATTTGCTATTTATAAGAAAATACGTGTATGTCACAGTTTACGTGTCGCCTTTGAAAATGTATTGTATTGATGCACTGTGCTAAGGTACTGTCACCCGTGACCTTTACTCCCTCTCAGACTGTTTACACTCACAGTGCCTGCAGTTCATGTTTTTTTATTGTTATTTTCGGTACATAATTAGGTTATTATTTATAAGCTTTTATATTATGTATTTGTATGTCAGTTTAGCTGCAGATGCAGGCATCTGCAGCTAAACATTTTTCTACGTCAAAGTATTTTGTAATATTTAATAATAATATCTATTATCATTCTATAAACCATCATATTGCTATTTATATATTTGTATGTCTTGTTTTACAGTCATTAATAAAACTGCCTTAGAAACTGATGTAAGTGCTCAGTGTAATACTTTTGGTGTGTCTGTCTGTGTTTGTTTTTTAAATATAATTAAAGAGATTTTTGATTATTTACTTCAACATTTGCTCCTCACTTGTTAGAAAAACCTCAGCACTGGTGTTTTTTATAGTTTTGATCATCACAATCTCCTGTGTTGAGTTCAGTATATTTTTGAGTGCATGATGCAGGAAACTGAAATACAAACATAACGGGAGAGTTTATTACTGATTGTACAAACCAAACACAAAATCCAAAACTGTTGAGTCCATGAAGGCGTGAAGAACAAACCATCAGGGAACCCAAAGATCCAGAAAGGAACGTGAAACCGGAAACACAGAGATGACATTTTTATATTTTGGCTGCTTTGACACAGATTTTTCCCAACCTTTGAGTAAGATAAAGCATATCTCTATTTTAACTGAGACCATAAACTCATTAGGAAATCTTCACTGAGTTGTAAGTCAAAAGTAATTTGATGTCATAAGAGTCGCCCCCTGCTGGCTATTAGAAAAAATGCAGGGCACTGTAGCATTGACTTCCCTTTTTAGATCCAGAAGTTTTACGTCTGTCTTTTATATGTTTATATATATGTTTATATATATATATATATATATATATATATATATATATATAGATAGATAGATAGATAGATATATCTGCTGAAACCCAAAACGGAACATGGTTTTATACAACTTTCCCCCCTAAAGCTGAATAAATACATCTAGCTTCTTGAGTAGAAAACACAAACATGCCACACATGTCAGTGGAACGCTAAAACTTTTAAATAGCAGGGGTAAAAGTGCCCACACAAGTCCGGGTGACACATGAGGGGAATGTACCGACTGCCACTGTCCAGCTGCGACCTGTAACCCTGAACTGAAGTGACACCGTGTTGCTTGCATAATGAGGATTGCATATGAGCGTGTTGACATGTAGGCGCAGACAGATGATCTCACCCACAGACAGACTTTCACTGTAACTAATATGAGGCCTCCAGAGGAACACTGCAGTTGTCCAGTATGTGTGGACTGTGGTGGCTGGTAGCAGCTGAGAGCAGGATCAGTGAAATCACAAGGGGTCCGGGTGTTACAGGAGACTCCTTTCACTGGATATAGAGCTAGAGAGGGTTGAAGAAAGGCGTGACTATATGTGTATGATGTGTGCTAATGTGTTGACTTAGTGACCAACGGGGCAACAAGGGACCAGCAGAGGAGGGAATAACCAAAACAACAATATGCTGATTAAAAATAGTTTTTGTTGTATTGGTACCATTAAAAAATATGACACCAATGTTCAGTTTGGTTCAGTTCCTCATAGATTACTATGAGCTGATAAAATGCTCTTCATCTCGGTGCCAGAGGACACTTCACTGGTGTTTACAAGTCAATGTTCAGAGCAGCTGGTGAATATTTAAGATGACAGAGAAAAAAGAAAAAGAGGAACATAAAAGACACGCTGATCATGCTACAGATTAGAAACAGGCTGAATAAAGATTCTTCAGCTTTTTTTGAATGACACTTGTTGATTTAAAATCACAAAGCCCCACGAGCTAAGCAATATCAAATATTTGGGTCATTATAGGAATGTAGTCTCATATGTTCCCTGTTCTCTGCTTCACCACATCTGCACAAGAAGAGTAGACCACAGTTACGTGTGGGAGCTGAAAACAACCCAATACATTACTGTAAGTGCAATAAATGCTTCCCAGTGAGTGCTGAACCTAAAATGACTGCATGAGGAAAAGAATCCAACCGTCGACTACATTTTCCTTTGAGAGCAACAGATTTTTGTGGGGGTTTGTACTTTCTCCTTCCATGCTCTTCCAAGCTAGTGTTCCTTTTTGAAAGTATGCATGTCTACCATTGTTAGGTGGCGCTGAGGTGTGGTGTAGAAAGCATTGAAAAACACACCACTCAAGCTTTGGTATTCAAAATAAATAACAGATCTCAGATATTTGCATTCCAATCACAGCAGTAATAAATTTTATCAGACTAAGTGCCACATTAAGTGAGATTTTTTCTTTGACTTGATCACCTATCCACTTTCTTAACCATTTATCCAGCTATCCAGGACTATACCCTGGATCCAGACTAATTCCATTGTCCTTTGCTGCAGCTGTCTATTGTCAAACCACCAGTGTTGGGGAGTAACGGAATACATGTACCGCCGTTACGTATTTAAAATACAAAATATGAGTAACTGTATTCCGTTACAGTTACCGTTTAAAAAGGTGGTATTTAGAATACAGTTACTTTGTTGAAATAAATGGATTACACGGCGGTACTTCCCTGTTTCATATTGTGGCGGGTCAGGACTGTTTGGGTTTTGTTTGACAGCTACGTTCTGTTGTTCCAGGAGGCAGCGTTACGGTTGCCATGGTTACAGGGTGACGCTCTCTCTGTGCGTTTCCTGGGTGAGAGAGCGACTTTTTGTTGTTGGTGGTGTGCTAAGCTAATAGGCAGAATGCTACAGGCATAGCTTTAAAGAATGTAGCCTGATGGGCAGTGTAGTCCGTGCTGCAGGGAGAATGGACTGTCATACACGTTATGTGTCTGTGAGCGAGGGAGGGAGAAAAAGGAAAAGTACGAGCTGTCATCGAGCAAAAGAAGAGTGCCTGACGAGCCCAGTTGTAAGTAAGCTATTAAGACTCGACTGTACACCGTGTTCGTGTTTTCCTCCAAAAACAATAAGTTCCGTTGGAGCAGCCTTTCAACGCCTCTCTCTGTCTCTCCAAGCAAAGTTGAAGTAAAGTAAAGTAAAGTAAAGCTAGTTTTCGGCTACGAGCCCTACACAGAACCCACCGTATTAGCCAGAGGTCCCTTTACTACGGTTCGGAGCCGCGGACCTTCAGTAACAGTAATAAATCACATTCACGTAGTTGTAAACAGCATGATAATATATTAAGTAATCCAAAGTATTCAGAATACGTTACTCTCATTGAGTAACGTAACGGAATATGTTAAGGAATACATTACAGAATACATTTTGGGGCATGTATTCTGTATTCTGTAATGGAATACATTTTAAAAGTAACCTTCCCAACACTGCAAACCACCAACATTTATTCTTTAGCAGAGAACAAAAGCCATTTAAGATGTGTCATACCTTTTACAAATTTCTGTTTTTTTTACTTTATTTTTATGACAATGTGCCCTAAAGATTATTTTATAGAGAGTCATGTTTTTAGCAGTCGTCAGTGCCACTTATGGATTGTTAGCTGCTTTTAAGTCAATTTTGAAATTACAGTCACAATTGTAAAATGTGTGAAATGTTCAACAGAGATAACTGGTCCAAAACGCAGGTCAACTGAACTGAAAATCCAAATAATGACAGGTTGGAGGTAACATACGGTCTTCTACACACACAAACATGCATGACACCCTTCAGGATCCGCCTTTCACTGCAATAAGAGAGGACACGAGGAGGCGGGGAGGTGAGGACAGATCACTTTGGGATAAAGGTTGTAGCAGCAGCAGCCACGAAAGCCTCTCGCAATCCAGTCGAAGGGTTTTCCTGACTGAGTGCAGACTACAACCAAACTCTGCCTGCTGCGACAACTCTGCACTTTGGTGCGGTGGGTGGAAAGAAGACTCGGCGTGGAGGCTCTACCAGCTGGTGCACCTGCTAAATGAAGAGGAGAACGTAGCTTTGGATCACCAACTTTGAACTGAACAACTGCAGCAACATGACGGTAAGTCAGAGCCAGAGAAGTACCCTGTGTAACAAGGACAGTTATTCTCAAAGGAGATATTTACCTCTGGAAAAACTGGAAAACTTAATTAAAAAAATACACTGGCTCATCCAATCATTTAAAAATAATTTATATAGAGTAACTGGATACAATGCACACTGCACTCACAGTGTATGTGCATTAATATGTCGAGCCCATCAAACTCGGCCCAATTACAGTTGAGAATTTTAAAGAAAATATATTTAATTACTAAGAATTTGGAACCATTAGAAATTCATTAGGACCATGTAAACGATAAAAAGTGATGGTATGGTAATGGACACATCATGTATTTTATGGCCCATTTCAGCATCAGCTGTTTACAGTGATCGTTTTACACATGTTTTCTATTATTTGTAAATGTTGATCTACATGTGAATCATAAACCCAAATAGCTTAATTACTAAATTAGTGCAAAATATGATTTTGGGCAGAGGTATGAGTACAACGACCACACCCATCATTCGCAGCAATGCCTTTTATGGCAAACATGGTCAAAAACTGTCCGGTTCTTAACAGTTGAATCGTCTGGTGGTCAGTAAAAATATAACGTGCATTTAGACAAACAGTAGTTTGTAATTGAAGTAAATATTTTGTATTACCACACAAAGGCTACAAATCTTGGTACCCCAAGTAGCTTAAAGGCTTAGTTTCTTCAAGATTGAAGCAGTAATCTACGAGTTTGGGAACAGACATAGAGATATACATATACTACACTCATTAAAGTATGATTATTTCACTCTATGCATCCTTTGTATGTTATTAATCTTCATGGTGTAAGATCAGTCTCTGGTTTTGCTAAGGTGAAGAAACACACAGACACATTAAAAGGCACAGAAAGGACATCTTATCGTTATAGGTGCTTTGTGGTCCCCAGAGATCCACTTTCATATAGAGGACATCACCAGGTCATTTATCTCTGAGACACATCAGTTACTACTGCTCCAGCTTTGTGTTTGTCTCATGTTACGTGGGCCCTCAGCCCGGCATCCCACTGAGGGCTGCTGGAGTTGTTCTGGTCAGGCTGAAACTGATCCTGACTTCATCTCACATCTTTCTGACCTCCGAGGGCGTCAGCCATGCTGCTCTTTAAACATCGTCTTAACGGCCTCTTTGCATTTAGTCTCACTAATGGAAAACTTTGGATTTTTCCCTGTTATCTGAGCAGGAATCATGATCCCTGCTCTTCAGTTAAACCATGTACCTTCATATTTGGAGATTAAAGAAGCATATTAAAATGTATACTGTGTGTTTTAACACTTATTATTAGAGCCACAATAACGAAGATGTTATATTTTTAAAAAGTCACAAACAATTTACTCCCTCATTTACTGATCCTGTTGCCAAAGTGCTTCCTCACAGGGTGTCTTGTCTGATTATTGGGGTTTTCTCTGTGTTTTTGTCTTTACCTTACAATATAAAGCACCTTGAGGTGACTGTTGTTGTAATTTGGAACTATATAAATCAAATTTAATTGAATTGTTTATCTGACAAATTACATATAAACTGCTGCAAAGGATCAAATGGTCCTGCCATTTATCTCTGATAGTTTAGTAATCTGGGCATTACACAGACGCTCAGAGGGTTAGAGTTCAGTTTCCACCCAAACCACCCAGTGGAGAGAGCATAAAATGACACCCACTGATGTTGCAACAGTTTTATTATTATTATTATTATTATTATTGATAGCTATCAAAAAGCATGGGATAAATATTTGTTGCATTTATTTTATACGGAGCCCCGCAGGGGACATGGGAGAAAAAAAATTAAGACGAACTTTTGCGAGATCTCGCAAAACAAACTCGGGATCTCGCAAAACTTTTGCGCAAAACTTTTGCGAGATCTCGCAAAAGTTGAATTCCAACAATGGCGGCAGCTACTTAGTTGTAATATTACTCTTTCTGGGTCACAAAATACACTTTTAAGATATTTTGAGGCATGAATGTAGTTGTGTAAATGTCAGATATCTGCTCGGTTTACAAGACATCACATATTTGCAAAAGTGCTCCGACGTTTTCGGAGATTTATGAAACTTTTGCAAGATCTCGCAAAAGTCCGTCCTAATTTTTTTTCCTCCCATGTCCCCTGCGGGACTCCATAGTTTTAGGAAGGCACTTGGAATTTTGCCAAAGTTATAATCATAATTTCTTTAAAATGGAAACTTAATGCAAACTTAATTTGGTGCAAATGATTAAAAAATAAGGTACATTTCTTCCCAGCTAACTTCTAATGTAATGTAACTCTTTCTTGGGGCCCTTTTATGAAATTAAAGACAAATAAGGGTGAAATTACCAGATTTTATGGGCAGAAGAATTTAGGTAGCTGATGAGCAAGTCTGTCCAAAATGATCCGAGTCATTCTCTGAGTGTGAACAAAGCCTCAGTGAAGGGTTCACGGCCTCTGTGAGCAGCACATTGACAGCTCTGAGCTGTTCACTGATGAGCTGTAATGAGCCGCTCCCTGTCTGGATGCGTATGGTGACAGTTAATCCAAACTAACCCAGGCCCGAGGGTGCCAGCTGTAGTGGAAACATCACCAGACAAAACAAAACACTGCTGTGTGTGTGACTGTGAGTGGGGATTTAACGAGGCTATTAACAGACATGTTTATGCCCGGGAACGAGTATTGCAAGCATCACCATGACGACGATCATCCCTGCAATGGTGGTGTTACATTCCAAAGAGCTGCGAGGGATTCAGTTCAGAGGAGAAATATTTTAGGAAGTCAGTAGTATGATATTAATAAATAGAGTCTTGTCACCATCATCTGCTTACATGAAATATAAGAAACCTGCTTATTCAGCCTGCGTTTACACAGGGACATTACTTACCCAGAAATCTTATTATGCAGATTTCTCACATTCCCACCCATTAAGCTTTGTATCAACAAAGCCAAAGACATACAAGTAGGAGACATGACACTCATGAATAGAGATCTATGAGAGGAAATAATCCCTGCTCCCTAAGGACCCACAACCTGTTAAACAGGAACCATATTAGCCAATCGTGTTGTTACACTGACACCTGTACACAGTGGAGGTTCATAGTCAGAGTATAGGACGAGTATAAACACAAAAAGATATTTTTAGCTTTCTTTAGTCAACAAACTTGAAGCTTTTTTTTTTCATTGGATTTGACCAGTCAGTCTCACCCCCCTATTCAATTAGATGTGGGTTTTAAATTAACCACCAACACTCAATTGCAAGACTAATATAAAATGTTATCACTACACGGGTTTCTAAGCAACCACATAATCAGGTACTCCTGAAACCTACTGAGTATTTACCCAACTTACTTTGTTGCGGTAAAGATCTTTTAATAGATTTAAGAGATTACCTGTTGATTTCTCACTAGTATTGACTGATACAAATTAATAAAGGTCATGTTGTTTTTGGCTTGTCACATAGGTTTTAGACAATTTTTAGACACCTTTATACAGATTTTTGAGTGACTGATTATGGTGAGTGAGATCTAAGAAAGCTGCTTGGGATAGCCAAAGGTCTTACTGAATTTATGCCCCCCCCCCCCCCCCCCAAAAAAAAAAACAAACAAAACAAACAAACAAAAGAAAAACAAAAAACAAACAAAAAACAAAAACAAAAAAACAATAAAAAACAAAAAACAAAAACAAAACAAAAACAACAAAAAAAACAACAACAACAAAAAAAGCAAAAAAACAAAAAAAAACAAAAAAAAACAAAAAAAAACAAAAAACAAAACAAAACAAAAAAACCCCAAAAAACAATAAAAAACAAAAGAAAAACAAACAAAACAAAAAACAAAAAAACACAAAAAAAACAATAAAAAACAAAAGAAAAACAAACAAACAAAAAAAAGAAAACAAAAGAAAAACAAACAAAAAAAAAACAAAGAAACCACTGGAAGAGCATTGGTGTGATTACAGTACTCTGTGTTTATTTGTCCAGGCTGCCGCAAAACTTTTGGATGAGATGTGTCATCTGACAGCTCAGTCTCTGAACTCAATGGACACATCGGAGCACTTCAAGGTCCTGAAGCTGCTGGGTGAAGGCTCATATGGAAAGGTTATGTTGGCTGTCCACAGAAAGAGAGGTGAGGAGCTAAACAAACACATTATGGCTTCCAGATCCCCTAAAAACACACCTACATCAGTACAGTATCTTTGGATCTTTCAGGTACTCCGATGGCTCTGAAGTTCTTCCCTCGTGACTCTACTTCTCTCTTCTCTTTCCTGAGGGAGTATAACCTCTCCCTGTCATTCTGTACACACCCATCCCTGACCAGAGCTCTGGGAATAGCCTATTCCACACCATCACACTACATCTTTGCTCAGCAAGCCAGCCTCTTCGGTGATCTGTACGAAGTCATCATACCTGAGGTATAAAGATTTTAACAAAGGAGTTATGATTCCTGAACAATTTAACTCACACTGTATTTATGTTTTGGAAGATAATTTGATTTGTTAGACTTTGAAATAATTATTTTATATTTCTATCTTCTTCTTCTCCATTTGTTCTGTAGCTTGGTATGGAGGAGGACTGCTGTCAGCGGGTGGTGGCTCAACTGTGTGGTGCACTCTCCCACCTGCACTCTCTTGGTTTTGTCCACAGAGATCTCAAACCAGAAAACGTCTTCCTTTGTGACTCTGCCTGCCGCTGGGTCAAACTAGGAGACTTTGGCATGGTCAGTATGAAGGACTAAGCTAACATAAATATCAATAGCATCTAGCTGGCAGGTCTATTAACAAGCTGTTCGCTAAGATATGATGCAGAAGAAAACCAAGTAAAAGCAGCCGCCTATGGCTCAGATGTGTTCTGCACAAGACTTATGGCATATTTCATCGAATTTATCCATATTTGCATCCACTATCAGTCTGAATGTGGCAAATCAATATTTACCCAGGTAAAGTCCAGGGGAACCAGGATCCCAGAAGTCTGGTACAGTTCTCCTTACTGCACCCCCGAGGCTGAGATTGCTCGAGGAAACAACGACAGCAGCAATATAACTGATGGAAATGATGGCATCAAGGATGGTGAAGAGAAGAAGAAAAAGAGAGTTTGGGTTTCCGTGGAGCCAAGTACAGACAGCTGGGCGCTGGGCATCCTGACATACGCCATGCTTACCGGCAGCCACCCCTGGGCTGAAACGGCCAGCGACTGCCACTCATACCTGAAATATCAAGAGTGGTTTGAAAGAAGTAAAAGCCCCAACGATGAACTGGACATGTGGGCTGAGCCACAAACAGAGAGCCCGCAGGATCTGGATGAGGCTGGACTGGAAAAGAAGAACCACATTCCCAAAGCTCCCCAGTTTGCATGTTTTACCCATTTGGCCTGTTCCTTTTTCCAGTCACTCCTCAACCCACGGCCACAGCTTCGTAGGCAACCTGACGAGGCTTTGAGTTACCTGGGAGGAGACTGGATGATGGAGAAAGAGAGGGTGAGGCTGGAGAAGGCGCGTAAGAAGAGTAGAGGGAAAGGAGGGATCAGAAACACGAAAGAGATGGAGGGGAGAGGAGAGCGTTAAGTTAACAAAGTCTACCAAAACTAAGCTGAAAGAGACGAATGTCTTTCTATGCTTTCTATGCAAAAGCCTCCTGGAGATCTCTTCCTGTTAAAAGGAGTTCTTCCTCCCTACTCTCGCCAAGTGCCGACTGATAGGGGATCATTGAAGTCTTCACCGTAATCACAAAGCACCTTGAGACAACTTTTGTTGTGAATTCCCACATTAAAAAATGAACTGAATAGAAATTAAATTTGAAAGTTGAGCACATACGATTTATATTATTCACAAGTTAATTTCGTAACTGTAGATTACTGCTTTTTAAATGCTTTCTGTTTTTCTGTTGCATAGATTAACACAAAAAAAAATACTACACTATGGCGAATACTGATGTAAGCTTCTATTACATTTAACTGTGAGCCATCAGGTTGTGTAAGGGAAAGGAAGCAGGTGGTCAATGTGTAAGAAGAAGAAAAAAAAATCACCTCCCACATGTTTAACCTCTAAACATTAAGAAAACAACTTTGGAAAAATTCCCCTTGTTAAAACAAAACTCCATGGTTTATGGGGAATTTGCTTTCTGGGAAACTGTCGGTTAGTGAGGGAGTCTAACAGCTGCTTGATTCACGTCAAATAAATGAAAAATATTTACTTTAACCAACATTTTAAATGACCGGTGTAGAAGCAGCTGTAGGTATCAAGATTATTTGCATTAACTAGTCTGTTTAGTGTGTAATGATCACATGCGATAACTTCTGCAGGGCACTGCATCTATATTTGACTGAGAGTATAATACGTCATAGCAGGCTATGAACTGTAAATAGACCGCAGCAGAGCCAAGTCATAAACACCTCTGAGGTCCACTTTAGACCACAGAGGGGGTTTTGACTGTTTGGTTTTTGGCTTTAAAAACAGTTTTCTGAAAGTAATAATATATATTAACACTTTAATAGCACTTTTATACCCTAAAATGCTTACAAAGTTTAGCTAATGTAACTCATTATTATTGTTATTAGCTATCACTAAGCTCTTGGCAGCTCATGTGTAGCATTTTATGCGCAACCAAAAGACTAATTTTGTTTCATTTTGTATTGTAAAACATTATAAAATATAAAAATTATTATACATAATAATGATAACAGTGCAATACCTTACTGAGACTGTGTAAATACTTACTGTAGCTGTATAATGATATATTGTTTATAAAGTATACTTTTAATGTAATAAAATTATTTTTATATATGACCATTTTATTCTAATGTAAGTTGTTTTACAATGATATGCATTTTTGAGGATTTTAAACATGCTGACCTAACATGTCTGATTGGATCATATCTCAGTAATGTAAGTAAGATTATACACCACACATGCACGCACTCACAGACACACATGGTCAGGATCCGCTGGAAAGCTTCCCAATGTGTTTGCAAAAATAGGGCCCTGGTTGTAAATGTGTCGTTACAACCTTTCAGCGCTGAGTATGTGCCGCGGCCCACCGTTCTGACCCCTCAGCACCACATTGCAGCCGGATCGCACGCGGTCATACTTTCTCCTGCAATTGCAATCAGCTGGACTTTAACACAGAGGTCAGTTTCACCACAGACACAGTGAATTTCACCAAACATGGACTGACAACTGAGACAAATAATGACCGAAACACACACAACTCTTACTCAAACACACACATAGGACACAAAGGAGACCCAGTGAAAATAAAACATGACATAAATATATAGCTGGTCATCTGTGAGTACCAAAGGTCTGAACCTCAAGAACTGGCAGTTGGTTTTAAGTCCTTCGGGTGTTTTCAGTCCATGAAAGGTGTGAATAGATGCTCCTATTTTATCTGAAGAGCAGTGGGATCCATCAGAGTCTGACTCCATTTCTGAGGAAATTGTTGCTCATCACACTGACAGATTATTTACAAACACAAGAAAACACTTTTAACCATCAAATGAGCGATCAAACAACAAATATCCCTCGGAGAGTAAGGCGTGTATTAGGAAATCATAAAAGTCAAAAAGGTAGTAAAGGGGGCAACTTTAGGGAAAGGGAAAAATCCTCTCATGTCTGCTAATGTTCATGTTAATGCGGAACAATGTGCAGCTGGTCTAAATCTGTAGTTTGCTAAATATAACCTGGACCTGCCAAACATCTGTTTGAACAACGTTTCATTTGAGACTAAAATAGAACTTTTGGCATTGAATGCAAATTGTTTGGAGATGAGAAAACATTGCATTCCTGCATAATGGTGTCTTTGTTTGGGTCTGTTTAGCTACACTGGGGTCAGGACGACTCACCGTCGTTGATGGAGCGATGCATTCTTGAATAATACTTCAAAGGAAATGTTAGGATATCTTTCTGTGAACCGAACAATGAGAGACAGCAAGAAATTTAGCTTAAGCACACAGCTTCTGCTACCGAAGAATGGATGGTGATATTTTTGAATGAGCAGGTTTAAGTGTTGACCTTAATCCACCAAAAATGCAGCTTATGTGAGGAAACCCACCAACACCGCAGAGCTGAAGCTCCTGAGCAGTGATGTGAGCTAAAATTCCTCATTTATTGGAATAATGAAGGTTCTGCTGCACAGGCACTGAAAGCATCATACCTGTATATTTGTTTTCCAGCTAAGTATAATATCACTGTCACGGTTCTGGGTCATTCTGACCCAGCTTCTTCAGTTCTTTATATTTTGGTATGTTTCTATAGTGTTGATTATTATTCTAGATTAAGTGCAGCGTCTTCTGCCTCCTCGTAAGTTGTTTCTGGTTTCCTGTTTTACTTTGGAGGTTCGTGTCTGGTGTCAGTGTGTTCGGTTTACTATTCCCCTGTCTCGTCAGCTGTGATTTCTCCCAGGTCTGTTCCCCTCCTGTGCCTCATCCCTTGATTACTGCTGTTACGGCCCTAGCAGGGCCTCCTCCTGAAGGTGCCTGTGTGGGAGTGTCCTTCAATTGCTTCTGCCTGAGGTGCCACCTTTCCCTTTTACACAGCTGACTCTCGTCAGTAATTAAAAGTATTTAAGCCCAGGGCAAGGTGAGCTCTTGGCCAGAGTGCCATTAGTGTGGTTTTCAGCTAGTGAGGTGCGTGTCTGTGTTTGTATCTAGTGAGCTGCTCTCTTTTTGACTTATTTTGTACTTTATTGACCAACGCTTGAGTTTTGTTTGTTCCTTTAAATGGTGATAGCGGCTTTTCCATTTCTTTCAGTTAGTTTTAATAGAAACTTTAATAAAACTCTTTAATTTAACCCTTATGCCTTCTTGTCTCCTTTTTCTGACCCGGACACTTTTTGTTACTTCCCCCTCACCGCCTAGACCCCTCAGGGGAACGTAACACTGCAGTGTGTATATTAGCCCTGTGTTACCTTTGTTCTCTGTCGCATCGTTAATGTCTACTCACCTTCATTCTGTACTCTGTTTTCCGTCCGTGTGTAGCTGCCTGTTAGTTTGTATTTTCCCAGTTTAGTTGGTCCGCTGTTTACCGGCAACCTGCTAATAAAGCGGTTACTTTGAGTTCGCCTCACTGAAACCTGCATTTTGGGTCCTTCTCTCCTTGCCTGCCGGTACGCGAACATGACAATCACTGCGGTTTTGGTACATCTTTGGAACATTTGGCTAATGTTTTGGTTTATATTGATAATTAAATTCACCTGCATGATGCTGTTTCAGCTACAGGAGGAGATGATAAGTAACACAAAAATACAAAACCATTACCAAAACTGTTTTATCTCCAAAGTTGCACATAATACAAATAAACTGGATACATTATTTTGGTTTCACCATCTGCACACTTTGAGAGTCCAACTTAAAATCACAATTTCTCCACTAACAGATACGTTTCTATCATTTTCATAGTTGAAACTGAATGCTACAGGCTTATTTTTTATATATTTTTATTTATTTATTATTGATTTTATCTACTGTTCTGATTTTATCTGTTTTGATTTTATATACTGTTTTGTTTGTTTGTTTGTTTGTTAATTCGTTTGTTTGCTTGTTTTAATCAATTTTAAATCATGCTTTTTATTTGTTTTTGTTTCTAATGTCTATGTAAAGCACTTTGAATCACCTTGTTGTTGAATTGTGCTACACAAATAAACTTGCCCTGCCTTATTTATGCTCACTGAAACTTCTAGTGTCAATTTCTCCGGCTCAGAAGGTGACAAAGCCAGCTACTGTATCTTCGACACATCTGTGGAAAAGCGAAAGTCAGCAGCTTTCAGAGTGTGAGAGGAGAGGGAGAGCGGGAGGCGTGGCTGACCGCAGAATGCCGAACTGCTGCCAGGCGTAATAAAAACCTGCAGTCGTAAATGACAAGCAGAGGTGAAATCAAAAACAAGACAAGGTTCTTTTTGTACCTTTCACTCTCTTTGCGGATATAAGATGCACTCGCATGAAAGTAAGTTTGCTTTTGGCCCACAGCTTTGCTATGGAAGCCCAGAGTTTCCATGGAAAAGCTTGAGGAAGCAGCTGTGCTATTAAGTGGAAAAATACAGTTTTAACCAGACATAGGTTTACTAAACTTTCTGGTTATCTGTCATCTTTATGATGTTGTCTTTAACAACACAAAATTCAATAAAGAAGAATTTTTGTGCGGCTTTTTTAAATTTTACTTGGCGTCTTGTGCACCACACTGTGATGAGCTCATCGCTGTCATCTGTGGCTGGAAGCCAGAGACCCCACTGGTGATTGGTTAGAATGCAGTTTTAGAGGAAACAGATGACATTGATGTTTTATCTGAAGTGTTTCCAAACTGCACTCTTTAACCACCTACACCACCAACCACAACTCTGCCCTGTTAGGACTGGAAACAACTTCAAGGCTAATTGGTTCTCATCTATAGTTAAAAGAGCAGCTGCTTCCACAATGGAGTTTATTGTAGAAACAATATATTGTTCTTCAAGTGCCCTCAGTAGCAAATATACATGTATCATCTCTACACAGTGTTGGGAAGGTTACTTTTAAAATGTATTCCATTACAGAATACAGAATACATGCCCCAAAATGTATTCTGTAACGTATTCCGTTACGTTACTCAATGAGAGTAACGTGTTCTGAATACTTTGGATTACTTAATATATTATCATGCTGTTTACAACTACATGAATGTACTATTGCTGTGATTTATTACTGTTACTGAAGGTCCGCGGCTCCGAACCGTAGTAAAGGGACCTCTGGCTAATACGGTGGGTTCTGTGTCGGCTCGTAGCCGAAAACTAGCTTTACTTTGTTGTCTGGGTCAACTTTGCTAGCAGAGACAGAGAGAGGCGTTGAAAGGCTGCTCCAACGGAACTTATTGTTTCGGAGGAAAACACGAACACGGTGTACAGTCGAGTCTTAATAGCTTACTTACAACTGGGCTCGTCAGGCTCTCTTCTTGGCTGCAGTGGTTATTATTATATTTACATGCTTCCAGCTCCCGTTTTTGCTCGATGACAGCTCCTACTTTTCCTTTTTCTCCCTCCCTCGCTCACAGACACATAACGTGTATGGCAGTCCATTCTCCCTGCAGCACGGACTACACTGCCTATGATGCTACATTCTTTAGAGCTATACCTGTAGCATTCTGCCTATTAGCTTAGCACAACAACAACAACAGGCGCTCTCTCACCCAGGAAACACGCAGAGAGAGAGCGCGTCACCCTGTAACCATGGCAACCGTAACGCTGCCACCTGGAACAACAGAACGTAGCTGTCAAACAAAACCCAAGCAGGCCTGACCCGCCACAATATGAAACAGGAAAGTACCGCCGTGTAATCCATTTATTTCAACAAAGTAACTGTATTCTAAATACCACCTTTTTAAACGGTAACTGTAACGGAATACAGTTACTCATATTTTGTATTTTAAATACGTAACGGCGGTACATGTATTCCGTTACTCCCCAACACTGTCTCTACACAGCACACACAGCCATGATCGTGTTTCACCTGATGATACCTTGTAAATGTATTTTTAGTCGTGATCATATCTTTAATTCAGTTGAGAGTTTGCTCGTCAAATCTTTTCCACATCAGTTGGATAAACTAAAGCGCACATGGCCACGAGGCTAAAAATACAGCTGGATGGTTTCTCTCATTCCTGAAAAGCTGAGATTCTAAAGTCGTGAACTGTGTGAACAAACTTACACGTGCAAATATTTCTTCATCATACAAAGACATCACTAGCATGAAAATCATCCAGCTAAGTTGCTGACATGTTCTCTGAAAATGTCAAATCAAAAAAGTCACTAATCTTTTAACCTTTGACCTTTAAGCTCTGACCAGCAATACCTGAATCGCCCTAACATCCAGTTTCATGTAGATTAAATGAAGAAGCGTAGTAAAATGAAGAGATCATCTGCAAGGAGCAGCAGTTTGTAAGTTATCTTATAAACCTCGCCGTGCCAGAAGTCGTGAATTAGTGAGCTCGTTAAAGAGAGACAGTTTGATGATCGTATCACACTCTCGAAGGCCAAAGGGCCCGGGGCGGGGGGCAGACGTGGCCGGTGGCCTGAGACCTGCTCCCATCCAAACTTCTGACATTTCACTTGATATGTTGCATTAACGCTATGTGAAGTATGCCAAGATTGTGTGACAGTATGTCTGACTGTGTATTTATCTAACAAGCCGACAAGACTGCAGATTAAATGTATCGTATCAGTTTAAGGAAGTAATTAAAGACTGAGAAAAACTTGCTGTGTTTTGTGTGGCTACAGTACAAATGAGAAACTGAAAATATACAGCAGCGTACTGTAGCCGACTCTGGGCTCAAAAACTATACATGTACCAAATAAACAACTCACAACAAATATGAGCCCCAACCAGAGAACAGCTCACTCCTTAGTCTGGATCTTTAGACGCAACACAAATTCATCATATTTGTTTCACTTTGGCTCTCTTTAACCTTCATATTATCCAGTTTAATTAAGTTTCATTTTCACCCTGCTTGTTAATTTAACTGGAAAGTTACAGATGACATTTTTCCTGGAAACAAGCAGCTAAAATCATCCTTCAGCTGTTATTCCTGTGAGAGCAGCTTTACTCCAGTTCTGCAGCCAGTAGGACCTGTAGTAAGAACAGGACAAATATCAGGGAAATTGTTCAAATTTGGACAAATATTGTTTTACATTTTGATAGAAACTTTGCTACTAAATGTGAGTGCTATATCTAAATAATTGTTAAGCATCTCCTTAAACAACAATCGTTGCGTTTGGAGACGTGGAACGGGTTTGCCTTGAGCTGTGGTCAAGGGTCCAGCTCTGTTGTGTTTACAGCTTTAGCTAGAAGCATTTTAAAAAATATAAATATAAACACTTTTTATGTGACCGCAATAGTTACTTGATCATGTGACTGTCTCGATGTTTTCACTGAGATGCCTAAATGAGGACAGCTGAGGCCAGAAAAGGATTTTGAAAAGTTTTTTGTTCTTCTGATTCTGAATGAAGCCACTTCACTGTTCCAGACTTTACCTCATACCATGCTGATGTAGAATTGGCATTTGTTTGGTGGAGCAAAAAACAAGCAAACAAAAGTTTAAAAAAAGACACTGCAGTGTTGTTTTGTGGCTGACTTTAAATGAAACTCACATGTGCTGAGACAAGAGATTCGGAGCAGAATTTAAATGTACACTTGAACCTCATTTGGATCTGAAGGAGGAAAATCGATCTCCTCTAATGGGCACATGTTGACTCCAGGAACAGGCTTTGGATTCTTTAACTCGAATCCCTGAGCCAAGAAATAAAGTACTTGTATATTTTTTATGGAGTGCTGATGAGTGTGCTCTTGAAGGTGATGCTAGGCTATGATTAGACTCAAGTCCAGCTGGCTGTTTAGTTAGTCTGTCTGAGTGAGCTGCACCAGACTGGTTTCACAGACTCATCATTAAAGCTGTCATTTTTTCTGCAGTCATTGAAAAGATGGTGGATTTTGTGGATTATTTACATAACAGGTTAGGTATAAGGATTGTGCAGGGACGTAGAGACAGTCTGTAACTATAACTGTACAAAAAGAACAAATATTGCGTGTCCTAGTGCTCCAGATGGGCAGTTTACCTGCCAGTGACTTTACTCTTGCAACAATGACATCCCTTGGTCAGATGGCAAAATTTTAACTTGTCCCAAAGGACGACTAACATTGCTACTGAGTGTTTAAAGTACATGAGAACCTGCAGGGTTTACAGATAAGATAAGATAACTCTTTATTGTCATTGCACAGTCATACATAGTACAGTAGTACAATGAAATTGGAAAACTGTCCTACGTCGGCACTACATATAACACAACACGATATGACACATCACAACGCAACACAGTATATTAACTTAGTAATAAAAAAAGAAGAAGTGTATGTGTATTGCACACTGTTATTATTGCACATTAATTATTATTGCACCTTGTTATAAATATAAATATTATTATTGTTATTGTTTTAAACATTGTTACCTCCCCCCTAAAAAAGTCCAGGGAGGTAGCCAGTCAGGTCAGCTATTTGCATTGATCATAGGCGTCAGAAAGGAACAAAAACAAGTTTTTATCAGAAGTTTCAGTGTTGAGAGTAATGCACATTACACATCAGAGTCAGGAATGACCTGTTAAATTTGATAATCACACTTGTGATAGAGATAAGGAGATTCTCTGCGAAGTGAAACTAAATCTTTAGTGAGAATGCAGGGATAACAAATATAATGAAAGCCCAGAATTTCTGTGTCGTGTGATAGAGAGATGTTACAGAGCATGAGGTGACCCAGATCAGAAAAAGGATCTGGATTTACTCACATATACATATGTTGATCTTCTAACTGTCTTTAATAACCTAAACCTAAAATTAATTCTAACCTTTAACCTCACACAGCCCTTTAAAATCATCTTTAAGTCAACAGCCTCTCACCATTCTTCACTATGTGCACACAAACACACTTGGTCCACCCCCAGGTCTCATTTAACACATTCAAAACAAGTTTGCACATGAACACACATGCACGTAAACATGCATCCTGACATACAAACTTCACACCTGTGCTTGCACGTGTTCGGTGCTGCAGCTTTAGTGAAAAAAGACACCATAAATGACCTCAGAGGCCAAAATGGGGGTGACAACAAAATCAGAGGAAGATGAATCGTGTTCCTAATGAAGCTCGGAGGAGACCAGCAGTCTGTCTGTCCAGCTGTCTGTTGCTCTCTTTTTCTGTCTGTCAGCAGAGCTAAAAGCTCCTACCCAATGAGGTCACCTTACGCAATATTTCTCACTTCTGCTACAACCGTCTCCCTAACTAGCTTCATGCTGAGTTCATAATACGAGAGCGACGGAGAAAATATTAAAATGCTCGATATAAATTCAGCACTATGTTTTTGTAAAGAAAATGCATGTAGCCTATGTGCAGTAGTATTATCAGTGATTGAAGGTCAAGTTTGATCTCAGGTCACACAAAAAATGTATTTGAGCATTTTGTAAATGTGCAAGTGAGAGCACGTACTTCCTGAACAACATACCATTTTTACTACATTTTGAGTAAAAAGGAGCTCTCCGTGCAGATGAAACAAGACATTCGTGAGCTGCGAAAACAGAATATAATCCATCCAAGAAATTGCTACAACATTAAGAGTAGAAAAATCTACAGTTTGGTACATGCTGAGAAAGACAGAAAACATTGGTGAACTCAGCGACACAAAAACACCTGAACATCCACGGAGGACAACAGTGGTGGATGATCGCAGAATCATTTCCATGGTGAAGAGAAACTCCTTCGCAATAACCAACCAAGTGAATAAGACTCTTCAGGAGGTAGGTGTATTGATATCAAAGACTGCATGAACATAGATACAGAAAGGATAAAGGTCACTCTTTCGAGGATGCCAATGTTCACATTTTGGACAGAGAGGACAGATGGTTTGAAAGAGGAGTGAAAGAAGCATCTATGTCCACTGTGAGCGACCATCTTTGAACAGAGGCGGTGGTTTACGACACCAACTCTCTGCCATCTATAATCCAGTTTTGAGTTCCCTCCCCAGACGCCTTAACGCCCACTCACATCCTGGACCATCTGACCTCAGGAATTCGCATGATAAGGTGGGGCCAAGTTTCACAAAGAGCTCACCCGAAACTCTGGCTGATTGGGACCCACACCCAGTTTCACACCTTGGCTCAGGCGATTAGAGGATCATCAGGGGGTCCTTTTGTCCCTCTGTGGGGGGACACTCCCACTGGGTTTATATCTGGGACTCTCCACCATTTGACCTTAGAACTGAAGAAGCTTCTCGGATGAGAGGTGAAACGTCTTCAAGTAACTTAAAGAAGTTCAGACGCTTTTCTTTGCAAGCTCCTTTGACTACAATGACCTGGATGACTGAGAACCTTCACAGACATGGATACAGAGGATTCACTGCAAGGTACAAGCCAATCATAAGCCTCAGGAAGGCTAGATTGGACTTTGCTTCCCCGCACCCTCACAAACCCACTGAATTAAAGCTGAAAGTCTGCACTTCAACTGCGTCTCAGTTATTTCATTGAAATTCAATTGATAAAGTACTGAACCAAAATGAGAAAAGTTGTCTCTGTGCAAATATTTATGGTCCTAACTTTACATTCAGTACACTTTACAGTTGAAATAATCACTTCTACCCACCTGCCTTCACTCATTTTTTGTTGTTTTTTTTTGCACATTTCCAAAAAATCATCAACTTAAATCTTTATTTTTAAAGTTCCTATCGGGTCATCACGTTTGGCTCTAGTTATCATTAAGCTGTGTGAATCATTTGGACACATGGTTGTTTAGAAAGACACACACCTGCGTATATAAGGTCACACAGCTCACACTGCAAGTCAGCATTGCTTCTAATATTAATTCAAGATGAGCTGATCATTTCAGTTTTTCCTGTAACTCAGTGTTCTGAAAGAAGAGATGACTTGTATGATTTTAGGCCAGAACTCTGGGTGACTTTGTCTTTACGGTTGTCAGGTGCTAAAGAGGACACACACAGATCCCCAAGTTCATGACTTGAACTTTGAAAGAGTCAAAAATATGATGCAACAGCATGACTTACTTTCCTCGGGCTGCCGCTCTGTGATGGCTGACTTCCTGCTTTGTGTCGAAGGCCAACATATCACCTACTAACCCCCATGTGACACATCTCTGGTGGCTGCTGCCTCCCAGTGACCCAAATACATGCCACTGGTGGTTATGACTTGTGAATCTATGCTACACAGCCAGAAAATAAGGACTAAACACCTACTGCTGTGGTGAATTAGACAACTGCAAGTGTGAAAAACCTTTGTTTTACACGCACTTGCAACTTTACAGGAAAGGAAATGCAGTACGTGGGTTCTTTCCGGGTGCTCCGGATTCCTCCCACAGTCCAAAGACATGCAGTTATTGGGGTTAGGTTAAATGGTAATTCTCAGTAGTCCATAGGTGTGAATGTGAGTGTGAATGGTTGTCTGTCTATATGTGTTAGCCCTGCAACAAACTGGCGACCTGTCCAGGGTGTACCCTGCCTCCTCCACTAGCTTGAATAGGGAGGAAAATGTGAGAGGGGGGAGAAAAAGGAGAGAGGATCAGAGCAAATGTGACAGAGATTGAATGAAAGAAAAAGTGCAAAAGAAACAAAAGACAGTGTTTATTTTTCTTTCATGTCTGCGGTTCTGATTTCTGCTGCTGAAGATGTGGCGTCACATTTGTGTTGCAGTGGTTCACCACACGGTCTTCTTGCACCACCATCAGGATTGTTCCACGTACTTATTCAAATTCATCACAAAGGATTAGAAATAATTAATCTTATACTCAAATGAATTCAATGAATTCAGGGGCTTTAAATATTTAAAAATAATAATGACGAGACTCGGAGGGTCCTTTTAAAGGATTTATTGCCTCTTTCTCATTAAGTTGGTCATAAATCAAAAGGGTTAGTTCAGTGATTTTACAGCCAAAGTGGAATGAATGAGAAGTGGGAGACATTTTTTAAACCTTAGCCAGCGATGCGAGCGATGTAAACAACACACACGTCAACATATATCAGTCAGCCCTGTATCTTAATGCCAATTAAACACAGCTCATGTGATCTGATCACAGCGATACAGTCGAGGCATGTTTTATGTCAGACGTGTTCACAATCAGCCAAAGCCTTCTTAGCACAAAGATTAACATTTCATATGCTGCCATTAAACATTCATCAGACGATTTAACACAATCATTTTGTTTTTCCCCGCCATAAATCCTGAGACTGATGTGTTCGAATCTCTTACAGCAAACAGATCACTTCAATAAAAGGAGCATTTCATTTTAAATAGGCCACAAACGGATTGCCACTTTATTTAAGAAAACTCAATAATATTTAACACAGTATAGTGTGTTCATCAGTCTCCTTTAGAGGTATTAGAGGTGGACTCTGTCACAGCCAGGTGTCTCAGATTTCTTTCGTCGTTAAGCTAAGCTAACCACCTGCTTCAAATTCATGACTCTCAGCAAAGAAGTCAAATGGTAGATTTCCCAGATTATCAAACTGTTTCTCTAATTTCCAGACATTATCCTCAGACCATCAAACCTCGTACAGTCACCACTGTTTGGGACTAGTGTGCTGTAGCTGGAGATTTTTCAAATCTGCCAGATTTATTCTCATTTCCATAATGATGAGTTCACCACACGTCCGTCTTTGCAGGCAAACTGCAGCACGTGTGGAAAACTCTTCATGGTTGTTTCATTAACAGAAACCAGCAGGCTGTGAAAACTGCAAGTGAAAATCTGGAGCACTCAGACTTCTTCCACCGTTTTCTCATTTCCAATAATATTGTGTCTGTGCACCAAACATTTTCCTCTAAACCTTTAAATCCAGTTGATATAAATGATTACTGCATGTTTCATATAGAAAGTGAAGCTAAGCTTTGGGCTGACCTCTCTCACAGCAGTGTTTCCCCTCTAAAATAAATACAAAATAAAATAGAAATGTCTGATAATAAGTCCTACATTTCTGCTCCGATTCATTTTAACCAGACTTGATTATGTGTCGGTTAATTCAAGGTCAAGAAAATTACTTGGGGTGAAAAAATAGCCCCCATCGTATTTGAGCGATTTTAATTTTTCTGCCTCCAGTTTGATAGAAACTGAGTAGGACATGCAAATATTTAATCCTTCTTAGCTTATATAGTTCTTTAAACATGCAGCAAAATATGTAAAAATAGTGATAGTCTGGATTTGGCAGCTGATTTTCTGATTTGCGAATATATTAGCTAATCAGAAGCACCCAGAAGTAAACAAACATGATTTCATAATGTAAACATACATTTTTACATTTAATACACCAGAAAGAAAACTGATAATGTATTCATCACTCACATATTGGAACATCAGCATCTCATCCAACTATTTCAGATTCAGCAATTCTGCAAACACGTGAATAATTTAGAAGATTATTGATTCCTGTAAAGATTTCTTCAGGAAATTTGGATAATAGCAATTAAACTTGTGCCTCACGTCTGGAGATTCATGTACAAATTCAGCTGTATTATCAATTTCTAATCAAACCCAATAAGAGCTGAAGTTGTTAAATGCGAATGCTGACATACACGTGAGAATTTTGAGCCATGTAACTGCATCCACCCTGACGACAAAGCTGTAATGCTCCACATTTCACAATGTGAAAAGGAGAGAGTAACTTAAACTCCACTTCAGAGTAAATTTATCATCTTATTTGGAGGAAAACAAACTCCTTCTGACCTTGATCATCATGATGCTTCATCAACTGTTCCTTTGTTTTTAGGATCAACATTACAACCACTCAGATCACTGTTGCAAAAGTGAATAATTTACAGAATTAAGATTTATGTTCCAGTACAGAAATCATCGTATTTTCTTTTTTAAATTTGTCTCCTGCAGCCTTCACTTAATCTTTGCTCTGTGTCGCTCTTTACATGTGATTCACAGCAGGATGCAGAAAGCAAAGGTGTGTTGATGTAGTGCTCTGCAGTGCCTGCAGGGGGCGTTTCAGGGACTAAAACATTCCAGATCAAAAATGAAGCTCTGCTCGCAGTAGGAGCCACCTACTGGGGAGGAGATGCAGACACATGAAAGAGGAACACCTGCTACTCGGGACGTCACGCATAGCCCTTAAATATCATTGAGATGGCTCGTATAGAGTGATGGCTTTAACGCATTAATGCTTCGCTCTCTCTGAGTGAAGTGATTCTACAGCTCTGTGGGTGTGTCACGTCTCTGCTTTGGGTTCAGTGTGTGGGAGTTACACTCAGTGTGATGCACAGGAAGCTACGGACACAGATGCAGGTGAGATGCAGGTCACGGTCGACGATCGACGACTCAAAACTGGATCCAGTTTGTGGTGTTTTGTGGTCGAGACGGAGGCGGAGCAGAGCTGAAAACAAAAACTCGCAGTCAATTTCCAGTTATTCAGATGACATTTTGAAATTTAGGACAGGACGTTTGTTTTGTTGCTGCCACAAATACTTAATTACTGTAATCATTTATCAACAAATCAATTCTATTCAGTGTAACAAAAAGATTAATAATATCTAAACTAATAGTTTAGATATTTTGTATAGTTCTTAGCTTCCCTGCAACAAAAGAAAGAATAACTAATGACAAAGTAATTAAAAAAAAAAAAAAATCAGCATCAAACATCAGCCAAATAATTACTGTAAACAATTAGCTGCTTTTACGCACACACAGTAAACCTATTTACATGGCAAGATTAGTTGCATTAAAGTATCTGGAAATATTTTTGTAACTTTTAGAATAAACACAGGCAAAAAATGGACCAAATGCCAGAACTGAATAATTAACCATCTTAACATGGCCCTGGACAGTCGAGCAGTAAAACCAAAAAAAAAAACCCTCAAAAATTAACAACAGGCAGTCTTGTGCTGAGGAACCTCACAGGGAATGACTTCAGATAGCCTTTACTGCTATTTAACTTTACTAGAGTACAACGTTTTTAATCACCCTTTAGTACAGACATGAAAAAAATGTGACAAGTTTTAAGGCCATTTAAATGCTTATATAGCATTAAGTTACTTTTCTTTAATGTTAGTAATATTTTCCACTGTAACAATGTTTTCTTTCTTTTTTTAAAGGAAAGGACGTGCTAATATTAATGGGAATGGACCTCAGTATGCAAAACTATAAGATGCAAATGCCAGATTTGTGCAAAACTGCTAGTTTACATTGTAGTTTTTTTTTGTGATCAACATTTTATTGATTCAAAATGGGGTTGGGGGGGGGGGGGTTACAGACATATACAGCACAACTGTAAACTGCAGTAGCAAAGCAAACATTAGTCACAAGGCATAGGGACAGTAATTGGTTTTAACACAAAGTTAAAACCAATTATCGCCTCTTCCGGGAGATAACACTGGACAAGAAGATTTTCCAAGCTTCAACAGTCGTGGGTCGAGCTTTATTTAATTTTGCTGTGGTATGTTCAAAACCAATAACACGGATAAGACATCGTCTCCAGAATGATTCCATACATATGTCAGGACTGAACCATTGCTTCGTAATAGTCTTCTTTGCGGATGTGAATCCAGCGAACAACATTTTGCATTGTATTTGTTTCAAGGAGATTTCAGAGGTATCATTAAGGAGACAAAGACCAGGATTGGGAACATAAAAAACTTCCAGTACCTCAGATAACACAGAGTTCACAAAGACCCAAAAATTGGATACAACAGGACAGTCCCAAAACGTGCAAAAACGTGCCAGGTGATGAATCATTGCAGATGTGACAGTGATACGTAGCCTGTAGTTTCATCTGGAACCTCCTATAGGGTGTAATGTATGTTCTGTGTATGGTTTTGAAATGAATTTAGTTTACATTGTAGTTTTGATTCAGTTACCAAGTGTATGACCTTTCACTTGCTTAAGCTAAGTTGATATGGCTGTCTGTGAAAAGAATGTTCCCTCCTGCCCTACAGTATGGCAAGGTCAGTCCATCAAAGGTATGTTTGAATGTCCTTCATCATCACTATGACTGTTATTCTCATTCTCTGTGTTTTTTGCAGGTGCTGAATATTTTAAAAGATTTATTAAAGAACTCTCTTCTTGTGTGGAGGGCCTTGACTGGTCTACAAAAGACACAGAACTCAACTTCAACTGCTTTCAGCACCTTTCAAACTGGGAGCCAGTGCTAATCAGTGATATTCCTCCACAAAGTCACTTGTGGACAAAAGCTTAGAAAATACACAATCCTTCAGTGTCCTCATACATTTAAATTTAACACAAGAAATAATTTTCTTACCTTGCAGGAGCAGAAAATTCTCCCCAAAGAAGATCTGAACTAGTGTTTGACTGAACCACTGTGTTGGAGTTACTACTGTCCAGCTCCAGCAGGCAGCCTGACAGAGACAGAAGCAGAGCTCATTAGCCTACGAGCTGGCACAGATTTTACTCATTTTCTGCAGCCTGAAGCTTGAAGACGAATGAGTCATCTAACAGCCACTAATTAATACAGTGCCTGTGGAAACGGGTCACTCGTGTACTCGTGTTAAAGCTGCACAAAGGGGAACATCCCACCTGACATCCTGTGTGCACTTTCATTTGCTGATGAAGACGTTTATGTTAAGTCCGTTTGCATACCTGTCGCTGTGCTTCCCATCTGTGGGACGATGTTGTGATTCGATAACCCTGATGAAGGAGGAGGGGCTATCTTGCCTCCAGGTGGTGGTGGGAGAAGTCCAAATCCACCCGATCCTTGTGGGCGGGGCTTATCCCTCTTTTTCCCTTGCTGCAGATGGAGAAGAATGAAGTTAGGCTCATGCGATGACAAAAACAATGTATTTCTTCTTACTTTATTGATAGTTAAAGGATTGGATCACAAAATGTAACCTTTAAATTTAATCAGGATTTTTATTTTTATGGGGTATTTCTGTTTGTTTTTTAATGAGACTTAAATGTAAGTTTAATAAGAAATATCTGTATTCATTTGTCTGCCTTCTGTCCTTTGCATCACTGTCAAACTCAATTCTGTTGTCATCACTGGTCCAATCATTTTCATGACTCATCCTGTCATTCTGCCTTCAGACTCATTTGTGTGATCTGCCTCCACCCCATCCTTCAACAGCAGCCCTGCACGTGCCCCTTTCATAGACAGATTTTTATCTGCATGTGTTGTATATGCACATAAGCTGGTTCTCACCCCTATGTTGAGTGTGATGGTCTGCCCTTCCTTAAAGCCCAAGTCCAGCTTTGGTCCTGAATCCCCAAGCTGGGCATTTTTACTGAGTTCGGTCTCTTGTTTCACCCATCTGCAGAGGAGCAAGACACACAAACACACACTCTCAGCACTGATACAGAAATAAACAATGCACCTCAGCAGTTTTAACAACAACCACAGCAGCTTTCTACAAGCGCATCTCAAAAACAACACTTTGATGTGGAGTGCTTGTGTTGCAGACAGTTACAGTGAAAGAGAAAAATCAATACTCTGAATACCATTAAAGACAGGATGTACATCTGATTTACTGCGTATTAGATTCCTCAAACACTCAGAATTTACTCATATTAAACAAAACTTTATTTAAATGCGACAGTCTAGCACACAGGTTTGATGAGCCCCTAAAACACCCTCCCTCCTTTCTCAAATATTTCATATTGTATGGTTGAACCAAAACCTAAACAAACTTTTTTTCTCAGCTTACTGCTTCCCAACAACCACCAGCTAAGAGGCAGGAGGAGTTCAGAGGGTCAGGGTGGAGCCACTAGATGTGGCTCAGATGCCTCCTGGTGCAGGCTGCAAATACTTTAGTATCCCAGGTAGAGCTGAATGAGGTGGGCATGTAGGAAGAGGGTGGTCAAGGCATCCCTGCTTAGACTGGTGCCCTTGCGACCCAGATCCAGATAAGTGGCAGAAGCATGGATGGATGCACCCAGCTCTGCTGCTTGTTATATTCATTTCTGAACAACTTCAGCCTGGCTGAAGGCCTGTAAGGGGAATGAGGGCAGTACTACTACTTTTACTCAATATCATTCTGCATAGGAACATACAAATATCAGCATGTTTTTGGTCGGTTGCTTATCTGTGGTGTCTTGATCTGAAACTTGAGGAAATTCTGGCGTGGTCAGAATGGCTAAAGGATGATTTGGCATAACCAGTGTTTCACAGACGTTACATGTTTCAATCCCCTGCTATCAGATTGTCAACAAAAAACTGAAAGTAATCCACTAAAACCACCAAACCACCAAATCCTGCTTACTTGAAATGATCCTGCAAAGCCACGTTGAAGTCAAAAGCATCCCCTCGGTCACCAAAACCAACTCCTATGAAAGCACTGCGACCTGCCAGTAAGAGATGATAACTCACATTAAGACCAGCAGAGAAAGGATTTAAGGTTGAGAAATTTTCTGGAGTTGCCAGGGTATTTAAATCCTCACCGTTGTCATCCTGTATCCGCAGGACAAAGTAGCGGCTGGAGTCGCTGACGGTTTCCACTGCTATACCAGGATACTCCTTCACTGGCGCCTGGGCAAACAGCTCCCCTGCAACAGCAGAGGAATGTTAAACCAAATACAATGCAGTGAGGAAGAGTCGTGCTTCGGCACAGATGGGTCATAATTCTCAGTGGAAACATCACCACTAGCGTGACTTTCACATTACAGCAAGTCGGTGTCAATTTTACTATAAAAATATAGTTTTAAGTGCTAAACCCAGTGATGTCATACCTGAGATTTTGTCCTCCAGTTTAACGTAGGCCGCTTTGCCCTTGGCTGTGATCCTCATTCGACCTGACCAGTCCGGAGCATCGAGCTTCCAATCAGCTGCCCTGCAGAAATTATTTGACATAGTTTAGCATTTTCAGAGCTGCAACTATCAGTTAGTCTGGTTACAATTCAATTAAATGTTAGTTATTCTCTGTTAATCGCTTTGTCTCTAAAGGAAAAAAAAAAACATTGTAAATGGCTTCCAAACACGACAAAGAAATCAGGAAAATGCTCCAACTCGGGCTATAAATACAGGACATTTCTGCTTAAAGAATAACCCAAACCTGGCTTTTGAGGTGTGATTGGCATAGTGGATTAGAGGGTTTGAGGCATACTAGAGTGCATAGACATTTACCTATTTGCATATCACCAAATAAAGCTACAAAACAGACAATGGAAAGAGAAGTGATGCTTCTTGTAAAGTATTTTTAATTCTTAGAGAATTTAATAACCTGTAGATTAAATGATTAGAGTCCAAGGCTGCTTAAACAGTTATTTATTTTCATGTCATAATGTGGCCTCATGAGTGCTGACAAAAGTCAAGATCCAATGAGGTTTCACTTGTTTCACTGACACTAATATGTACAAAGTGACTTCTTTTTATTGCTTATTTTGAACAATAAAATCCAGAGAGATTCAGTGATATTTGGTTGAAAACTTATATTTCTAACATCTAACAAATGTTTGAAGGTGGCATTGAAACGATTTGTGTATTTTAAATGAGGAGAATCTTTATTTTCTCTCTCTGATATTTCTTGATTTAGGTGTTCATTTACTTTCATTATTGCAGTTTTAATATGCGCTGCCTCAGGAGCCACAAACCATTAGTGGAGGCTGCACATATTAAAGTGGGATTATTTATTTAATTGTAAAAGCAAATATCCAAGGTTATTGCTTTAATGTGGTTATGTCATGAAACGTAATTTTACTTTTTAGCAGTTTAATTTAAAACACTATTGAAAGTGTAAGAGCATTTTTACAGAGAAATGGGTAAAAAATGGGCCCATTTTTCCTCCATTCGTGCCCCTTTAAAAGAAATCTTGAGCCTCCTGGTTTATCTCCAGAGCCCTTTTAGATGTTCCAGAATCACAAAGCAAATTACTTTGATTACACTGAAAATATGCATTTATTTTACACATTGGAGCTCTGGCTCACAAACAAAAAGGATGGTAAAAGCTCACACTTACATGTCACCTTTTTTTAAACAGAGATTTTGTTTTGGGTTATATTTTTGTGTTGCGTGATCCATTCAAATGATTTTTAATTAGTGTAATTTGTTACTAAATTTATGGTCTGATATTCTTCTACACCTGCAGTAGAGACGTGCACTAACAAGGTCCTCTTAGAGTCATGTTATTCCACATTACTCGGCTTGGCCTTCAGTAACACTTCAGGAATTTTGTAGTCGTTTTTGACCAAGATATCTCCATCAGCATGCATGACAGACAAATATGTAGGACTGCTTTCTTGCATTTGGCAATATCGCTAAAATTAGAAATACCCTGTCTCAGAGTGATGCTGAAAAACTAGTTCATGCATTTATCACTTGACTACTGTAATTCATTATTATCAGGATGTCCTAAAAACTCCCTAAAAAGCCTTCAGTTGATCCAAAACACTGTAACCAGAGTACTAACAGGGACTTGAAAGAGAGAGTATATTTCTCCCATTCTGGCTTCACTTCACTGGCTCCCTGTTAAATCCAGAATCAAATTATAAACCCTTCTCTTCACATACGAGGTCTTGAATAATCACCATCTGATCTTAATGACCACTGTTTACTGCATCACCCCAACAGAGCACTTTACTCTCAGATGGCTCCCTTATCTTCAGTTTTCAGTAATGGGGCGACCATGGCTCAGGGGGTTGGGAAGCGTATCTGTAACCGGAAGGTCGCTCCCTGGGCTCTCTGTCCTGGTCGTTGTGTCCTTGGGCAAGACACTTTACCCTACCGCCTACTGGTGTTGGCCAGAGGGGTCGATGGCGCGATATGGCAGCCTCGCTTCTGTCAGTCTGCCCCAAAGCAGCTGTGGTGCGCAGCTTCCACCAGTGTGTGAATGTGAGAGTGAATGAATAGTGGAATTGTAAAGCGCTTTGGGTGCCTTGAAAAGCGCTATATAAATCCAATCCATTATTATTATTATTATTTTACCTAACCTGCATCTTAGGTTAGGTAAGGTTTTTTACCTTACAGTATTAAGCGCCTTATGGCAACTCTTGCTTTGACATTACACTATAAAAATTAGACTTATTTAAAAATATTTTTTTTTATTAATGGCATGTTTCTTAGAAGTATGAACTACTTAACTGTTAGTATTTTACTATTATCATTGCTTCTCTAATTTGTAGAGGTACGATTTGGGGATTATTCTAGCTTAAAAGAGCTATATGTAATTATTAGGAAAAACTCTTTGATTTAATTGCTTCTGTGACTGGGACAGAAAACTCCATAACATGGTTGTAGGGAAGGTATCATGGCTGCAGCCAACAATTTTCTTCATTCCTAAATAAAAAAACTATTAACTTAGATTGAAAAAACAAAAGCTGTTAAGCTGACTAACATAGAAAACTATGGAATTAGCAAATGTTCACATATAAAAAAAGCAGGATCCCATGAATATCAGCTAATAATTTCAGCTGGTGGGTTTCAGGGAACAGGTGCAGGGAGAAAAGAGTGCTTCAGCACATCTTTGCCCGGCTCCAGGAAGTTAATACAGTCGTGCAGTAGAGCGGGATGGATTTGAAGATTTTATCTGAAAGGATCAATTAAAAGCAAACACAGAAGATTTCAGACTGAAGAGCCTGAACAGTTTGTGAAGAAGACATCCCAGCTGTCACAGAGGAGAGAGGGACTATCCTGGCAAACCGCCCGTATCGAGCCAGCATGATGACAAATACCCCCGGTCACATCTCTGACAGCTCAGCGAATCCCCGCACACCAAACAACCAACATTTCAGCCTCTCTTCATCTTCACAACACCTGGAGATGGACTTTCATCTCATCAGCTGCTTCCGACATCAGAGCATAAAGCCAGCACTGTCCCTCTCCGTGATTTGTAAAGCATGCGCTGACTATCGAGCAGTTAAAGTACAACACCCAAACCCGCCCAAAAAAAGCATTTAAACTGCATTTCACAGCAACGTCAGCGAGCCGCTGGTGTGTCTATACCTGTACGCTCGGTTTGAAGCTCGCGGCGGGATACGGTAAACGTTGACATCGGGTTTAACGCACAGGATCGACTCGTACTCTCCCTCGGCCGCCATCTTGGTCCAACTGTTATTGATGTGGGAGTTGTGGTAGTGACTCATTTATTCAGCTCTTTTCAAACGGGGGCATGTGTGTGTATGTGCGTATGTGCGTATGCGTGTGTGTATGTGTGTATGCGTGTGTGTGTATGTGTGTATGGTTCAAGGGGACCTAACTGACACACGACGTCATTTAAAGCTTAGACCGTAACCGTAGGCAACAGAAAAAAATTATACTTTACTACCATAAAACTGAATGATATTTTTAATTTTAAACAAAAAGAAAATTCTTTTTAGGCACAAAAGAGAACTAGATTGTTTATATTGGGAATTTAAATCAATCAATGAATAAATAAATATATAAAGACATAAATAGCACTAATTTTGAGAGGGGGCGTGGCCTGGCAGGTGCTGAAAACTGCGGAAGCGGAAACCGTCCGGTCGTGTCGTCTCCTCGAAGATTCCTGAATATCTGCTCATGGTTAGTGCTTTATTTTTACTGTAAATATGCATGTTTGATATGCAAAACGTCAGTTGTAGTTTTGAACTAAAAGCAGGGGACGTTTCGTGGAATATATCCCACCATTTGAACACTAAAATCGGATATTTATGATGGTGCTCGCTGCCTTGACAACACCGCTTGGCTGTTAGCCATATTGACGCCTGCTGACCGTCTTCTGTCGCTCTCCGAGGTCCTGAAAACACGTACTCTGACTCTTCTTACAAACACCACGACTGCGTATCCTAAGACTAAGTATCCAGTTGCGCTAAACATGCAATTTTATCTTTTCTTTTCTTAAAATTTATCTAACAAGCCCTGGTAGCTAACTAGCTTGTAGCTCATCTAGATTCTGAGCTAACGTAGGTGGGGATATATGTTTGTCGCAGTGACAAAGCTGTCACTTACAGTAGGTTAGTTTACGCTTTGCAGTCAGTTATGTGTACCTCCCACTGGTCAGCTCTTTTATATGTTGACTGGTTTCTCATTGCAGCGTTAGGATCTGGTTTCTGACATCCTCAGACAAACCAATGCAGGCAGGAGGAAGAGGGGATCAGCAGGATGAATGCTAACTGAGCCAGGAGCTGCGCAAATACAACCGAAAGTTCGACTTTTACAACAGAGGAAGATTTTACTGAAGGTATGTCACTGTGTTGTTCATGCGCGAGAACATATAGTTGCATTGCATATGATTTGTGTATTGATTACTGTTATATGTGGCATTGCCATCGTCAAAATCAATTGAGTTGTAGATTAAAAAGCAGGCCAGTAGGTCAGAATTGTATTGGTCCAGAGTGAAGTACAAAAAACAAACAACTTTATATGCAGCTGCAGACTGAAGGGTTTTGGGGGGGTTTTCCGGCTCAAAGGGAAACCAGTATTCATAGCTGAATGAAAGAGCAGTTCTTTGACTGTGTCTTTCACAGTGTTTTTCTCCATTTGTGGCATCTACACCATGCATGACATTTAGATTTTTATGTAAGAGTTTTGCCTCTGCACTAGCAACTATAATGATTCCTATCATCTGACAAAAGCGTTAACAGACTGCTTTTTAGTTGTTGTTTTTTTTTGTTTGTTGTTTTTAGTTTGGGGGCTTTTTTGAATTCATTTAATAGCACAGTGAAGATTACATGGAAGGTGGGGGATGGGACACACAGCAAATAACCTCAGGTTGGAGTCAACCATGGGCTGTTGCATCTAGCCTTGCAGCATATCTTGACTTGCTTAGCCTATGAGCTAATCGAGCATCCACTTTAACAGAATTTTCTAAATAATTAATTTAAAAAGTTTGTGCAGATGCATGTTGTAGTAATAACAACAAATAAAAAACGATTGTCACTGAATCACAAGGCAAAACTTGGCATTAACATGCCTCAGCAAAGCATTAGGGAAACAGTGGCTAATTCCCGTCTCGGCCCTGCGGGTGGTCTATCATTCAAGCTCGAGTCCTCTACCACAGGCGTAGGATTTTGAGGGTCCTGCGCAGTATCTTTGCTGTTCCTAGGACTGCGCTCCTCTGGACAGAGATCTTGGATATTGTTCCTGGGGTCTGTTGGAGCCACTCGCCTAGCTTGGGGGTCACTACACTAAGTGCTCAGATCACCGCTGGGACCACTGTTACCTTTACCCATTGACAACTTCTCGAGCTCTTCTCTGAGCCCTTGGTACTTCTCCAGCTTCTTGTGTTCCTTCTTCCTGATTTTGCTGTCATTCACTATTGTTACGGCCTCTTTCTCTGCTTCTCCACCACTACTATGTCTGGTTGGTTAGTTATCTCTAGTTTGTCTTTCTGTATCTGGAAGTCCCACATGATCTTAACTCAGTCATTCTCGACCATCCTAGGGGGCGTCTCCCATTTTGACCTTGGAACTTTCAGACCATACTCGGCACAGATGTTTCTGTATACTTTGCCAGCTACTTGGTTATGGCATTCCATGTGTCCCCTGCCTGCTAGCATCTTGCACCCTGCTGTTTGTTTGCATTTGTTTTACATTTCACGTTCAACATACGTTGCCCATATGTAACTTAGAGGTCACTCAAATTTATATCCACGATGGAATTATGTTCAAGTCGGAGTGAAGTTTTCAAAAAGCTGTGTAGGCCTGGCCTGGATTTATAATAATAATGATGATTGTGATTACAGAAACAAAGTGTTGCTGTTTGAAACTATAGAAAAAAAACTCCACATGGGTTCACCTGAGTCTCCGTCTAAGTGCTCACTCTCTGCGGCTCATAAAGTGAGCCCATCAGAGACGCTGCACTTCAAATTACACCAAATCTTGTGAGTGTTTTTATCACACACATGCTCATAGACATGTGGATCTACAAGATTTTCAGTCATTATTATAAGTCAAAGTCTTGTGCTGCTTCACTGATTGTGCAACAAGCTGAAAGATGGGGTTTATCATCTGCCAATCTGCTGGCTTTGATAAAAAACTGATCTGAATAGGCCAACAGCTGGGTAGTTCCTGGTCCAACATAACATTTTACTGGGTCTTGGCAATCAGAACACCAGTTATGTTGAACCATGCAATCTGACTAAAATAAACATAGCATTTTCACAAAACAATAAACCTCTGCTTCATCTCTATTATCGACCAACCGTCAACTACAAAAATGATGCACAATTAGCAAAAAAATGTATATGTGGATGTAGCTTCAGATAAAAGTTAGGGTAAATTTCCTTGGTAATTGATGTAAAAATCCTAAAAAATTTCAAAAATGTTACATTTTTAGAACTCTTTGTGTTTTCTTTTGCTTTGTTCTCATGTTTTCTCTAAATCAGATTGCGGTGGTTTGATTCCCCACCTCTCCTCCGGACATCATGACGTCTTCTATGCTCCGTCGACAGCTGAAGAACCTGGTCCAGAACTACTCTGAGGCCGAGGTCAAGGTAGGAGAAGCTAGATTTAAATTGTGTATGACCTCAAAACCATAATGTTTCCAGCCTTTCAATTCAATATAAAATAATATTTTAAAAATTATGTAGGTTAAGTTCAGGATGGCAATAAAGGTAAATGTTTATTATGTAGTCTGTGCATCATTGTATGCACAACAAATAATACATTTCTGGCATATGTTTGAACACTAGTAGCTTTAAATTCATGTCGTCTGGTGTGGTAACAATTGCTTATACTTTAAGAGGATAGAGTGACTAAAGGGTTAATCAAGTAAAAACCCTACTAATTAAAACAAAGCAGAAACCATCAATTTTAAGCCCTGAACCTGAATTTCTTAGAGTCAGGGGAAAATATAGAGATGAATTCCTTTTTTGGATGCTGATCTCAAACATGATCAATAATGTCCTTGAGAACTGATTACTAAACATCTTTGGTAGCATGGCTCATGTAACGAGATGCTCTGCTGCTGCCAGTCCTCCAAAGCCCTGATGTTAACATTTTATAAGTTAGCATCTCAAACTTTCAACTTTCCTGAAGCTGTTTTGGCCTCTTTCTACTCTCCTTGCTTCTGTTGCAGGTGAGAGAGGCGACATCCAATGACCCATGGGGCCCATCCAGCTCTCAGATGGCCGACATTTCCGACCTAACGTACAACGTTGTGGCCTGTAATGAGATCATGACAATGCTCTGGAAACGGCTGAAAGACGACAAGAACTGGAGACATATCCACAAGGTGAGCGACGGTGAAGGAGTAACACTGGAACAAAGAAGGGTTTGCTTTAGAGGATAGATGCTGGTTTCAGACATATATTGGATTCTTTGGGGATGAGATGTCCATTTATTCACAAAAAAGATGGGAAACATTCATCTTCAGATATAGTCAGTTTCTGTCTTCTGTTACTTATCTCTACAATGCGGTGCCCATCTGAAGAGAGGGTTATTTCTTATTTGTTTTGGGGGTTTTTTGCAGCTACAGTTTCCAGATGTCCCTTTAATGCACCACATGCAAAGTCATGTTATTTTGATACAGCTACACGATACAGTCACTGAATACGTCTGTGTGATTGTGCCTGTTCAAAACATGGCTGTACAGATTGTGTGTTGCAGTTTGCTCCAAACTACATGAGTGACTGACTGAAGTCATCTGTCACAGGAAACAATAAATCAATAAAATTAACACAAAAGAACTAGTTTGAGTTTTAATCCATCACAGTGTTGATTGAATTAGAGTGAGGGCAGCATGTAAAACCTCATATACCACAGTTTTTGTTTTATTTTTGTGATTAACAATAAAAGGATTGTTGCATTGGTTAAACTCCTCAACTATTCCCCAAGCCTCTTACCCTTAAGTTTCATAACACTGTTTCTACTTGTTTCCTGTGCAGCCATTATCAAATGAAAAGCAAAAATAATCTAATAAAACAGACTGTGTAAGTGAAGGTTGAATTCAGTGGAACAGCATAACAGTAAGCTAGCACATAGGGAACCCTCTATCAGCTTGGTGTGAGGGTTGGTGTGACACAAGAGGAAGCGGAGAATAGGGTGAGATGGAGGCAGTTGATCTGCTGTCACGACCCCCTGATGGGACCAACAGAGAAGAAGGAAGTCATTCTTCATCTAAGTAGCATGTACAGTATCTATATAGGAATATGCAAGGTTTTAAAAATTGTAAAGTTTTTTTTAATATTTAGTGTTTTTAAAAAAAAAAATTACAGCAAAAATATATTTAGTTTCTCTTTAAAAGCACAGTTTAGTCTATTAAGTGGCAGTTATTACTTTCTGAACATCAGCCGTATCACTGCTTCCATTTCAGCTTTGCCAGTCAGCCACATGACTCAGTGTTGGCTCATCAGTTCCAGAGAAATTATGTCTTTTCAGTTGTTTTTCTTATCTTTCATCCGTTGCACCAATATTTTTTGTTCCTTTTTACTTGCCCTATTTATTCCCTAATGCAGATAAAACAAGAATCATTGTAGTGATAGGAAACTGCATTTTTACTGTATATAAATGAGTTTGAGTTGTCATGTGTTTTTTATCCTAGTCCCTGACACTCCTGGAGTACCTGCTGAAGACCGGTGATGATCGCGTGCTTCTGAAGATGAAAGACAACATCTACATTGTCAAAGCTCTCACAGAGTACCGCTTTGTAGAAAAGGATGGCAAAGATCAGGTGATGCACACTTCCTGATGATGTCAAATGGATACAGTCTTTTAGCTTCCATTAAAGGATTTCATGCTATGCATTAAGACAGTTACTGGTACTATAATATTTATGTCATTAACCTTCAGACCAGGTTTACAGCAAGAATGAAAATGTAGTCTAGGTTTGCTGCCTCAATCAGCTTAAGATACTCCCAACTGAAAACCTTTTCAGAGTAACACACACATTTAATTTCTCTACAGCAAGAATACAATTTGGGGGGGGGTTAATCATGTGCTATAGTTTGTTTTAAATTAGATCTTGAATAGTTCTGATCTTGTTTTGCAAAAAGCATTGGGGTTTTCTTCAAGGACAAGTATTTCAGGCTTAAATAATTTTTCTGAAATGGTCAGAGCCAAGTGAACGCTTATTGTAGCCATATTTGTGCTAGGGTGTAAATGTGAGAGACAAGGCCAAGGTTGTTCTTGTTCTTATGGAGGACGATGAGAAACTAAAGGAAGAGAGAGAGTTTGCTGTCAAGACCAGAGAAAAGACATCAAAAAGTGCAGCTGGTAAGCCTTTTTTTTATACCACTGCTAAATACTGTTGTTCCAACAGGTTTTCTTCACTGATCATTTATATTCTTTTGCTTACTTTCTAACCAGCATCATCTGCGGACAACGTCAAGGATCCAAACTATAAGCCGTGTTATGTACCTGGGGCCTCAGGGCTTCCATCTTTGGACAACATACCCTCTGTAGCTGACTTGACTGCTTCCTTCGCCGCCCGCAAAGAAGAGCGGCTTAAACAGGAAGCTGAGAAGAAAGAAACCGAGAGACGGGTAAGTACAGTGCACAGGTGTAGAAAGATCCAACATTACACCAATATGATGCTGCCAAAAGGCTCTATTTCAGTTAAAAATCCATTGCCGATAAATGGTAGGCTAACGAGGAAACTCTCCAAACATTTAGCCAATGTGTTTACATTTGAAGGCCTTGTTTTATTAAAGTAAACAAAAAAATCTCAATAGGCAGAAGCCCATTGCAGATTCCTATGATGTGTTGCAGTTTGATCTCCTTTGGTTTTTAGGGCTGCCTCAGTCCAAGAACCTGCAGTCTATCCAGCAACTATAGTCAGCTGCCAAGAGTCTAACCTAGCTATAAATTTAATTACTGTATGTGCTGATTAAGAACAACTATCGTCTGTATTGTGCCATTAAATGGAGGTAGCCACAGCATATAGCATTTTGGTATATGAAATTATTATGGCATATGAATTATTTGTATTAACCATTTTGCAACGATATGCTAGGCCAAGATGAGTGAAGAGGAGCTAAAATGGGAGGATGCTAATAAAGGTTCTGATGTTAAAACTGATGCTTGGGGAGGAGAGAAAGAAGAGGAAGTAAAAACGGACCCATGGGGAGCCCCCAAAGAACCTAAAGAGGCCGTAGGTCCATGGGGCACCCCCTCAAGACCTGACACAACTGAAACAGCAGCTAGCAGTGGTCCCTGGGGGTCTCCAACAAGTCCTGATAAAGATCCATTTGCAGCAGAACAAACTAATGATGATTCTTTTGTGGCACCGAAAAATGGGGAAGATCCCTTTGCGGCTCCGAAAAATGGGGAAGATCCCTTTGCGGCTCCGAAAAATGGGGAAGATCCCTTTGCGGCTCCGAAAAATGGGGAAGATCCCTTTGCGGCACCGAAAAATGGGGAAGATCCTTTTGCGGCACCGAAAAATGGGGAAGATCCTTTTAGTGCATCAAAAGATGACCCTTTCAACACCCCAAAGGACAGTTCAGACCCTTTCAGTGCCCCCAAAGACACGGAGGATCCATTTGCTGCTCAGAAAGATGAACCAGACCCTTTCAGCTCTTCTAACAATGATCCGTTTAATGCTCCAAAGGATGATCCTTTCAAAGCTCCCAAAGATGACCCATTTATCGCCCCAAAAGATGATCCTTTTAGTACTCCAAAAGACGATCCCTTTAGTGCCCCTAAAGAAGATCCTTTCGTTACCCCAAAAGACGATCCATTCAATGCACCTAAAGACGATCCATTCAATGCACCTAAAGACGATCCATTCAATGCACCTAAAGACGATCCATTTAATGCACCTAAAGACGATCCATTTAGCTCTCCAAAAGATGATCCCTTCAGTGCAAAAGCATTAACACCCCCTAAAGAGGACCCATTTGCAGAACCGTCATCAGGGAAAGAGGACCCTTTCACTGCTCCCACAACACCACCTAAAGAAGATCCTTTCTCAGTGCCAACCAAACCTGCTCAAGATCCCTTTGCTGCACCAACAACACCACCCAAAGAGGATCCGTTCTCTACACCATCTTTACACGCAAAAGATGACCCCTTCGCTGCCCCAACATCTCCACCTCAAGAGGATCCCTTCTCCACAACATCTAAACCGACCAAGGAAGATCCCTTTGCTGCACCAACAACACCACCTAAAGAAGACCCATTCACAGCGCCATCCAGTCCACCAAAGATAGATGCCACAGATCCCTTCGATGCCCCTCTAGTGAGCTCGCCTCAGAGTAGCACAGCTGCATGGGGAGCCCCAGCCACTTCTCCACCAGCCACCGGGTCAGATCCCTGGGGGACCACGGCAAGTGCTTCTTCACCTATCAGTAATTCTGATCCATTTGGAGATGCATCCAAAGCAGACAATGACCCGTGGGGGCCTCCAGGTAAGAAACAAACAAATACTTGTACATGGATAGTACTTCTCAGAACTTAAAGCTGAAGAATTTTGCTAACTTCTAACTGGTTTGAATTAGTCGTAGTTCGTTATACTTATACGTTATACTTGTACTTCCGTCCGTTATACTTATACTTATCTGAAAAAAGATGCCAACTTTTTTTCATTGGCTGACCCTTATCAACAGAAGGTGGGTGGGGCTGCTGTGCTCACCACTCCTTGCACTGAGAATGCATTGTAAGTAGGTGTATATGCCTTTCATTTCCACTGTGGACTTTTACATGGCACTTTAAAGTGCACACATTCACAAAAAGGCATATCAGGAATGAAGACTGATTTTGGAAACTGATTTTTATCAGTTGTAGAAATACCTGTGACTAAATTTGTACTTACATCACACGTGGCACCTTTGTCTTTGCTGAAGAAGGCTGAGTAGCATGGTCCAAAACTCTGGAATAACCAGAGGAGTTAATTCTGTCATTTATTTCTCCATCACCTGAACCTGTCTGTTTAATTTACTCATCTAGCTTTGGCTCCTGCCAGTACAGACGATGCATGGGGTGAACCTGCTCCACCTTTAGACTCCTCTCCATCTAGTGACCCCTTTGGAGATGGAGCAACTAAATCCAATGACCCCTGGGGTGCATCAAGCAACACAAGTGGCAACGGCACAGGTACATCACTTTCTACACACTGTCTGAATACATGTTTGTGTCATTTATCCATTATTCCTATGAGCAAACACTGATTGTCTGTGTATAATCACCTATAACAAACTCTGCTCTGATTTAATTGACTAAATGTTTGGCTTGTCTTTAATTAATATCCTGAAAGCGGGGACTCGTTAAACCTTCATTATTGTGTCCATACATGGTGATTTGCACGTGTCACCATTTTCCTTGTTTTCCTCCTCATTTCCCCGTCAGTCAGCAGTCACCTAACAGTCTTAATCTATTAACCTTCTCTTCCACTTTGCTCTCTCTTCTTCCCTGACCTGTCCCCAAAAGAAAACACCTTTTAGAGTAGAACTGGACCTTTTATTTTATTGCAGGAAAGCACTCGAAGCAGGAAGACGCGACGTATCGAAAGACTGCTTCCTTCTTGGGCTCAGCAGAGGCATCACTGGTTGACTTGGACGATCTGTTTTCATGTGACCCTAAACCCAGACAGCGCCCTCTCATTGACACCCAAACACAAGCCGTCGGTAAGGACAGAAAAAATGACGCGTCAGTCTGGGCGAAAAGTAACTTTTCTGACAAATTCATCATGTGGAAATATTTGTGGTGCGCTTGACTCAAACGGATGCATGAACACCCTCGAAGACCTGACAAATGAACGTTACTGAGCATTAGTCACTCCCTGCTGATTTTAAAAATGCATTCCACTTGTGTTTGTCTAAAGCCATTCAAAGATAAGATGAGAGGGGTGATGGCTAATATTTATCAGTAGGTTTGTATGGAGAAACTTATTGTGGTCGTGTGTTTTACCTCCCCTTCCTGCCCCTGTGTCCTTGCTGTAGTGTGTAGATGTTGTTCTCTACATTAGTGTGTGTGTGTGTGTGTGAGCGAGCATTAGTGAAGTTACTCTGCATAAAGACTAGTGTACATTAACCAGCAGATGTATAACCCTTCTCACCCCTCTCTCTGCTCTGCCTTGGCACATTTTCTCTTTACTGGAATTCTTCAAACTGTGTTTAACTCCCACCCTCCGTCCTTCCCCCTCAACCCTCCATCCTCCTGCCACTCTCCTTGATTTCCCAGGCACTTTCATAACAGCGGGCATGACATCCAGCCCTTTGCTAAAACCAGGAGCTTTTGCTGAAACTTCACCCTCATACTCCAACCCTTTCATTTCGACCATAGCTTCCCCCCATGGTGCACCAACTCCCACTTCTGGAGCTAACAATCCTTCAGCATCATTGAAAACTCTGGAAATGTCTAATTCTTCCATCAGTATGATTCAGGCATCTCAGATGGGTCCAGAAACACAAATGATACATCCCATTTATGTCAATGAGAGTCCACAATTAGGACACAACATGAACTCCCCCGTTGGAGGAGTGGGAATGGTGCAGTTTGGATATCCAGGCTCAATCTTAATGGGAACTGGAATGATTCACTCAGGTGTCTTTCAAGAAAATCACCCATCAGGTGACGGTCAATTTAGAGGCTCTGTCCCACAGGCTGGCGCTGAAGTCGTCTCAGGCAGCGGGTCAGATGAGATGGTGAACAAAAGTAATCCATTCCTGTTCTGACAACTCGACATGTAATTTGGATCTCTGGAATCACCAAAAGGGTAGTTTTGCATGTTTAGTGCTACAGTTTAGTGTATGCATTCTCATTAGGATCAATTTTAGAGCAAAATATCTGAACCTTACTTTGAAGTGTCTCTTTCCCCCCAAACCAATGCAAAGTTGTTCTGACTGATCACCTTAGCCTGTAATGGAAATGTCTATCTTTATGGTTGTGGAGCCTTGGAGGAAGACATTGTTCTCCATAGATAAGAAGGGGTCACAGAAAGGTAAAACTGATGTGAAGCATGTGATGTGGCCTTTGCAGTGACCTGCTGTGGCAAATCTAGACCAGCATGTTTGAGGGTGTTCTCCACCGCCATTATCAAAACACCAAATGAGGCAATATCTTTAAAAGACAGGAGTTCATCCCTCCAGTAGAGTTCCAGAGACGCGAGTCATTTTTATACAGAACTAGGCTGAGAATTAGCACAGAGCACAAGAGCCCACGTATGACACATTCTCACTGAATCATATGCTTTTGTCTGGTTTGGACAAGCAAGCTGCCTGAGAAGAGCAGGAGACAGGACGCACATCTACACTCCCTAGTGATGAACACACAGGATGATTATCTGTGCAGAGCTCACCACGTGCAAGTCGGCATTCACAATTCAAATATATAGTATACGTGGCAGTTTTTATGTTTCTAAGCTTGGTTGTCAAAGTGCTGTTGAATTTAGCCAGAAGGAAATGACAGTACTTAACATGTACGAAGCAATCTAAATATTTGACGTGGTAAACTTACATCTGTGTCTTTCTAGAAAGGAAACAATCGACAAAAGTGGTGTATTGATAATGGGAAGTGGTGAGTATATATTTAGAAGCATAAACATGCAAAACCGCCTAATGATGCTTTAATAAAAAAACCCTTTCATTCCTGAGCTTACACTAACCTCCCCTGAACTCAAGATGCTGCCCATAAAGCAAATGTATACAAACACAATGTGTACAGCGTAATATATATAAACAAATACACAGATTATTTAAAAAAAAAAAAAGCAGTGTAATTCTTATTTAAAAATTAATTTATTCAATTTTTTTTCCTTTCCCTGCACAAGTGTGACAAACAGAGAGCACCTCAGTGTGTCTGTGTGGAAATCCTAAAGAGTTTTCAGTGTGTTTGAGTGTTGTGACAGGACCTGTAAATCTTTGACTGGGACATGCGTCACTGTAGGATTAAGGGTGCGTGTGTGTGTGTGTGTGTGTGTGTGTGTGTGTGTGTGTGTGTGTAGGTGTGTGTGTGTGTGTGTGTACAGTATTGTGCTGATGTAAATAGTGGAAGTATTTACAAGTAAACCTGGAAATATACTGTACTGTATATCAGAGTGTTGCAATCACAAGTAACTATTTATTGATCTATTTATTGATTATTAATTTATTGCTTGGTTAATTATTGACACAGCAATGAAATCCAACAAGATCCAAGGTCAGGTGTAACTTTCATTTCAGGCAGGCTGGCCTGGTGGTATTGATCGTGTGACGTTAACTGACTTTAATCTGATCGGTTGTTTAAATATTTCTTTGTGAATCAGCTCGGTAACCAACGGTGGCTTCATCTTCCCGTTTAGCTCTGTAGACATTTTTGAGTCATTGTGTAATTGTCTTCTTGGTTTCCCGGCTCTTTCTGAGGAGAAACTGAAATACCGTTTTGGCGAAATTAAAAACAGAGTTCAAGAATTTCAACTTGTTTAATGCGTATGCTGTTTGAGCGGATGTGTATGCGTACTTGCTCCTCATTTACGTCAACACAAACATCTGAAAGGAGACTAAATGGTTGTATTTTCTCTTCTTGTTACATTTTACTTTGAAAACTTAAATGGTAGCAGGATTCATCATCGTCATTTATGAGTTTTGAAAACAGTAAATTAAAGCCACAGTGAAGCAGGCAAACCTGATGAAGGGATCACATGGCTTTGTTGTGTTTCGTGGGCTGTACGAGTCCTTACTGTGTTACTGACTCGGTAATATGTGAACGTTGGTGGAAAAACAGACTGGAATACAGTCTAGCTTCACATGACTATTATTATTATTATTTCTCAGATTTAATTTTGTATGAAATGAATTTATTTTGCTGTGTATTAAAATGTATAGTTGTGTTGTAAACTGTGACAGTACATTTGAGAAATAAAACGATTCATGATACAGTCACTCTGCCTCTTTTAGGTCTGGTTGTCTACAGTGGATCCCTCAACTTCTCAAATCTCACTTTTCTTAACCTGAATTATTTCTCACTCATGATTTCTGTCTTTGAGGACTTTCTCACTGTTACCACTAGAGGGCCATGATTACCAACATTTACACAGAACATTTTCCAGCACCCATGCAGAAGAAACGTTAAAGCTATAAATATTTGCACATTCATAAATTCTGCATCGTTAGCAAATATGGGATTTTTTTTTAGTTGTTGTTATTATTACTATCATTATGATGTTTAAACCAGTTGTCTTAGATTTGTATGGAATAAATATGCAGACATACAGCCACAAATCGTCAAAGTTAAGTAACTGTCTTCAAACAGTATCTTTAGCCTATATTTATTGGGCCACAGCATTGGGCCTGCTTTAATTATTCATTCACTCCTCATTCATTAATCTCCTGATTAATTTAGAAGTGCAAGGGTGAGTGGAGGGCAGATGAAGCTATTATAGATATTGGGCACAAGAGCAGAAAATATAGGATTGACAGATGAGCTGAGTCCCTCCATTCATGAATAGAGGGCTTAGTGTCTTAAAAACAGACCAGGGCAGATTGGGAATTTGACAGTCAGCTTCAGTCATTTTAGGACACGATGGTCAGTTGAGACCTTGTCGCCTTTTTTTTGTACAGTAAGTAGAGTTATATAATCCTAGCCATCGCCTTCATACTGCAGGATAGATTCAGAATAATGACCATGAACAATTTTTTCTGCTCATTACGAATCATCGAACTAATTAAACCTTTGTAAGCTGATTCTGAATGAAAGGTGTCACCATATAAATCACAACCTGGCAAAATTTTCATAATTATAATTATTAACGTTTGTTGTACTTGAGTCTCTCTTTAAACCAGTTTGGATGGATAATAATCATAAAATCCTCGCTCGCAGGCTGAGGAGAAACATGTTTAAAATTAGCCCAACAACACATCATTTGCTCTCTCAGTGTGTTTGGTAACATTTAGACGTGTGATTGCTCAACATATTGCTTGCAAAGTCAGTGATGCCCACTCACTACCCCAGGGGGTAGATGTGAAGAGCAGCTCAAGTTACTTTAAGCTAATGCTTTCATTTTAAAGGACTGGTTAAAAAACAAGGTTAAATATTAATGCTGTGTCAGGGCAGCTGATGAAAATGTCACTTAAAGCAATAAATCTGGAAGCAGGAAAAAAGAGTACGTTGGTTAAAAAAACAGTTAGTTAAAAGGAGAACAAGCCCACAGAGTGGAGCTGCTATAGATGAGAATGAATCCAATAACAGGAGAACAAACAGATTTCTTTAAAAGGTCAAATTGCATCAGAGTAGTTAAGATAATATCATAAACAGTAAAGTCACATGCTTCTTCTTTCTATCGTTCCCATTTCTGTTGTCACAGCAACTTGCCTATCCCTTACATCCTCTTATGTGACACCAGTACTCTTCATGTCTTCTTTCCATGAGTCTTCTTTGTGGTCTTTATCTTTATCCAGTTTATCCACCATCCCTCTTCTGCACACGTCCAATCAATCTCACCCTTTCCTCTGTACCTCTGCCTCCAAACAGCACGATCTGAGCTGACCCTCTGATATACTGTCACAAACCAGGCACCACAGCCATGACAAAAAGGGAGATGCCAATTAAAACACTGTTTATTTTGAATGTAAGAAACAAAGGAAAAAACTAAACTAACCTAGGCTTTTTATAACCATGGTTTGTGATCAGCGGTGTAAGTCGATGCATGATGAGGACTGTGTTGTTTAGTGCAAGAAACAAAACCAAGAAGCAACCACAGAAGACATCTGGAGGCAAGCCGCTCAGCCTTAATGTGCTTCTTATTTAGCCACTCCTTTGTTCCCCTGGTGTTCTGAGTCACTGTCATGCTGGAAGAGTCATCGATGACCCATCTCCAAGATTAACAGAAGTGGGCCCCATCCATCTGCATCATGATGTCATCCTGCACCCTTAGCATAAAAACAGCTCCAAAGCAAATGTTTCATACTCAGCATTTCACTTCCTCCAGCCACAGTGCGTTGAGTTGATACCAAAGAAGTCAACTTGTTTTTCATCTGACGGCAGCATTTTCTCCCAAGACTTCTCTGAACCATCTCTGATGTTCACTGACATTCCTTCCTGAGGGGGGGATCAATCCATCACAGTGTTAACAACAGTATTCTTGGTGACTGTGCTCCCAACTGGCTTCAGATACTTAATATAATTTAATAAGCTCCTCCCATGTAGTTTTGTACTGATCCACCATCTTCTCATGATCACCCTCACCCCATGATTCAAGAGTTTACATGGAGCTGCAGACCAAGGATGACTGATGGCCGTTTAGAGTTCTCCGTCCTCCAGACAATCGCACCTACACCTGTCACCTTCTCACCAAGCTTCTTGCTGATGGTCTTGTTGTCTATCCCAGCCTTGTGCAGGTCTACAGTCGTGTTCCTGATGTCCTCTGGGAGCTCTTTGGACTTGACCACGATGGTGGATTGATTGATTGGGAGAATTCCACTTAAATTTCTCAGTGAAATTTAAGTCAATAACTTCTATGTGATGCAATTTCTTCTGGACTTTTGTTGGATTTCTGTCTCTTTCAATTAAAATGAAACTACCATACAAATTCATTTCAATACAGCAGGGGATCAAATATTAATGTCCCTGTATACAACACAAATTCATAACATTAGCAATTTAAAGCACTTTCACAGTAGTATGCAATGTTGATGACTAACCAGATAAGAAAACAAGAGCTGGGCCTCACATGATTTCTGACTGGTGACTGATAATTAGAGGGTTGGTAAGGTTTTGGGATCATCTTAGGATACAGATGGAGAAGTTCTTAAAAACGTGTTTTAAGGTGTAGCAACAAAACAGATGTTTCAGGCAACTGAAGCAAGAAAACATCCAGCAAACTCAAAATCATTTTCTAATCACAGCCCAGTGATCTGTGCAGTCATGACTCAGTATAAACAGTAGCTGCACTTCACTTGTGTTAAGACGGGTCAGAGTTTAAGGAGCAGAATTACAATCACAACACCAGCTCTCGTCTCAATCTAAGCCTTTCTATACCATGTATACAAATTAATCTATAGGAGGACAGGTCAGCAAGGCCGTGACTGAGGGAGGAGGCGTGATGAGGAAGGCAGGCGAGGCGAGAGTGGAGGAAAAGACACTGCAGGGAGCAAAGGGGAGGGAAAGTAACAGATGGACTTGGGAGGATTAGAGGGAAATCTGGGTGGGTTTCTGATGGAAACTCACCCAAAGAAGCGCGAGGGAGTAATAAGGGAGCATGAAAAAGAAAGGTGGAGGAAACAGGAACCCTGCTTGAAGACAGGTGAAGGAAACACAAAAAGAGCCTCTCCTGAGATCCAAGGAAAGGTAAGTAGATTGTTTTTTCATTATGTTCTGCAAGTGTAAGCCGATCAATCGGCAGCAGCTGGATTTCAGCTTTTACTGATGAGATGAAACAAAGAGCTCTCTCAAACAGGGAAACTATATTTTTTACTTGTATTTATGGAAATCTGTGATGCTTCAACGAGCTGTGTTAATTCAGTTTTTCTATCGCTGACATCTTAAACCAGTAAAAACAGCATTTCTAATCTAAGACTGAGATCGGAGTCAGTAAAATTGAATGTCTTGAGGAAGGTGTCACCGTATCGGATCGTCACCATCGTTGTGTTAAACCTGACAATGATTTTATTATGATGTCTGTGGAAAATCTAAAAAATAAATAAATAAATAGCTCAGCCCCTCTCCTTCTAGGGATCTTTGAATTTCAGGTTTTGTGCAGTTTGTCTTCATCATTTAGACTTTTATACTGATGACGTGGTCAGGTGTGTGGTACCAAATAATCCAGCAGAACAGCACATACATTTGTGGAGTGTGTGGATAATAGGTTTGCCTCACGCTGATTTGATAAAATGAAATTAAATCTCAGTGCCTCGTCAATCAAGTTGTGAATTTAGTCATTTGATTAAATTGGGGCTCTGTGTGTGGGTGTGGGTGTGTGTTTATAGCGTACACAGAGAAACTCCTGCTGTGATGCCCATCAAACTTTATCTAAAGTAGTTTTTGGAAATAGCTAAATTTTTATAGTTATCAACACAATAAATTTTGAAAAGAAAACTGTCAAATACTGGGAAATATGACTTCAAATATGAAAACACACACGCACTTTTGTTTTCACTCTCTTTACTTCTTTATTTAAAAAATGGTGTTTTTCATGTTCTAGACATCTTTAATGATCTCTATGTTTCTGACACACTGATCGTATTTTGTAATTAATTGCTTTGTGTGAATTTTGCTTTTACTACACGCTCCAAATCTGCACACATTCAGACTTCAGTGGAGTCTTTTTAAGTAATTGCTTGTGTACAAGCAGAGAGAACACAAGAACTGGTGATTAAGAGGTCAGGCCCAATACATTTGTGCTTATAATGTATGATGTGTTGCAATAGGACATGATACAATACAATATGGTCTGATGGAATCATATTATATTATATTATATTATATTATATTATATTACAATATAATATAATATATTGTAATATAATATGATATAATATAAATTTATTTATTTATATTATATATATATAATATATATTATATTATATTATATTATATTACAATATAATATAATGTAATATAATATAATATAAATTTATTTATTTATATTATATATATATTATATTATATTATACTATATTACAATATAATATAAAATAATATAATATAATGTAATATAATATAATATAATATAAATATATTTACTTATATAATATATATATAATATATATTATATTATATTGTATTATATTATATTGTATTGTATTGTATTGTATTGTATTGTATTATATTATATTATATTATATTATATTATATTATATTATATTGTAATATAATATAATATAATATATGTTATGTTATGTTATGTTATGTTATGTTATGTTATGTTATGTTATGTTATGTTATGTTATGTTATCACAGGGGGCTGGACCCTATCCCAGAATTGTATTGCTACATCAGATTCTAGTTTAATGATTTGAGTCTAATACGTTGTATTAAATATAACCAATTTACAAATGTGGCACCTGGCAGGATCAAGTGCAGCTCAAATCACTTGAGAGTGACTCTGTCTTCATGACTCCTAATCCCAGATCTTTGCCTCCATCCTCTGTTTTTCCCTCTCTTAGGTGGTCGTTCAGACAATGACAGCATGAGTGTCAGTAAGCATTAAACTCATCCACCTAACTCCGCAAGATTACCACAGATTACCAGGCCCGAGGTAGGCCTGAGACGCTGGACTAATCACAAGAGGAACAGGTTGAAGAACGGGATGTGCCCTGAGAGTGGAAGCGATTAGTCTCAAAATCCACAGGATAAGATTTAGATGTTTGTCTTTATCTGAGAGGGGAGAAGATATTAATATGAGAGCTGAGCGGTGACTGCAGTGGAAACATGGGCTAAATTTGTGACCAAAGTCTCCAAAAGGAAACAAAGGTCCCAAATTTAAACCTGGCCTGCTTCTCTCCATCATGCCTATTTCGTTTAAGTGACACTGCAGCAGGAGGAGAGTTAGAGCTCCCCCTGCATCCTCTGGCCCGCACATCTGTCTCTTGTTTCCTTTGTGCTGGAAAAGATTAAATCCCATAGCTTCATCTTTCTTTATTCCACTGTTATTTGACCTTTGCTCAGCGCTAGCTCTCCTTCTCCAGCGCCGCCCTACTTCTATCTCTCCAACAGACTACTTTTTATCTTCCCCTCCGTCCTTCGTTCCACTTCTCAAATACCACTAATCCCCTCTCCTCACTTCTCTCTCTTTCCTACCACTTTATTTTCAATCTCTATTGTATTATCGCAGAAAGCTCCCCAATCTTCTGCTCCAGACAGGTCACCAGAACCTGTCTGGCTCTTGCAGCTATTTTTTGACACACACCTGCCAAAACCGTTTCATTTCTCATTTGGCTGCTTTTGAGTCGAGACACAGTCATGCTGGAGAAAATGTCCAGACGTAACCGCTCCCTGCTGTCGCTGTTCCTCACCTCTCTGGCCCTCACGCTGTCCGTCTGGGCTTTCTGCACCTCTTATTGGTGCGAAGGGACACACAAGGTGGTGAAGCCGGTCTGCCTGTCGCCAGTCAAGATGAAAAACTGCGGGCAGAACAACAGCCAGCCGTACACCACAGGTAAGACACACGGGCCACACAGTGCTTGTTCTGGACATTTCAAAGATTTCAAGGTTAATTTGGCAACAGCTGAAGTCACTGATGGTAACAGCAGATGTAGTTTAATCAGAAGTAATGACACAACTATCTGCATAGTTTTCTTAAAAAAATGAATTTTAGGATAGCTGAAGGACTTTACTTTATTTGCACTGTTGGTAGTTTTACTTCCTTTTTTTGTAGTTTTCCGTACTTTGGGATTAGCTGTGATCAAATAGGCCACAAATCAACCAAAATAAAATATTTCTGTAATTTTGATCTTGATGGAAATCCTCAGGCTCCGACTGCACATACACTAAACTTATTTATCATGCGATGGATGTTGCTGACATTAGTCTGAAGAGGTGAAACTAAATACTGCTGTATAGACTTCTTGCTTTGTTCTTTTACTGCCGGTCATATAAAACCAAACAATCATCCACGGATATTTTATTTTTCAGTTGGACGGATGATTCAGTGTAACTCTGGCCTTTACTATTAGGGATTTCTATATTTGTGACAAAATTAAAATGATTTAAGTTTGCAACAAACTGAGAAGACAACTGATACAAACTCATAAATTCACACACGACGTTCTTTACAGAAGGCAACGACTTGCTAAGATGCAGATATTTATCATAGCAACCTAATCTTTATAGTTTTGCATCTAAAAACATCTCTGCAGGTTATGACACAAAAGGTTAAACTCACTTTTAACATTTACATAATCTGCGTCATCTGTTTTGCTCATTGTTTGATGCAGTGTCACTATGAATTTGTTACGGTCCTGGGTCAGTGACCCAGTGTTTTGAGTTTCTTGTGCCTCTGAGTTTTTTGTATTATGTTCTTAGTTCTCTTTGTTGTCCCAGCTTATTCTTTAGTGTCTTAGTTTGGTTTTCTTGTATTCTGTTTAGTTCTCTGAGTATTTAGTAGCTGCTCTCTGTGTCTCTTTGTTATTGGTGTTGTCTGTGTTTCTTAGTTGCTCTGTCTCCCCTAGTCTAGTTTGCATCTTCCTGTTTTACTTTGAAGGTCTGTGTCTCATGTGAGTGTCTCCTACTTTGCTCCCTTGTCTCCTTCTGTGTGTCATTCCCCTCGTTACTTCCCAGTGTATTTAAACCCTGTTTCTCTGAGTCAGTGTCGCGTTGTCTCTCTTGCTGTGTGGATCTCCCTGTGTCTCTTAGTTCATTGTTTCCCAGTTTAGCTTAGTTTACTTTGTATGCTCATTTTTCTGTGTCCAGCAAATAAAGCTGTGATTTTGAGTTCATCCCCTGAGTCTGTGAGTCCTGCACTTTGAGTCCTCATCTCCTTCATGACAGAATTATGGGACAGCATTGTCTCCTTTGGTTTCTTGGAGGATGAGTTAAGGGAGATAATAAAGGATTCGAGCTCCTTTCCTTAGAGAATTTAAAGAGCTCTTATTATGTGCCTGCCACGCTGCTGTTTCCAGGTCACTTCACTCAGAAGAAAACAACTATTTGAGTATTCGACGGTGTCTGCTGTGCTCCCATTAGAAATGGGTGCTCCCCTTTCCAGTATAGCTTCCTTACTGTGCCGTGTGCCAAACCTGACACTGGCTCCACCTCCTTATGTGGGTACAAATTTAGGTTGTCATGACCAGACCTTCTCCATAACCTATGCAAAAGTTCTGGGCCACACGTGGGTCAAAGCACAGAGTTCTCAAAATGTCTTGCTTATGTTAACTAGCTTTGATGGATGTTTAAAGACACCTCAGAAGAGCATATAACAAATCTAAGCTGTCTTCACTACTTACTCCAGACAGGTGGAGCATTTGATACATGCCTAATTGAATGAAAACCAGCTTCTAAGAAAGTGCTTTCACCCTGAGGTCAGTTTAAACATGAATTATCTCTTTTTCTCCGAGTTCTCTTTTGCCTTCTGCCAGCTGGATTTCTCATTTCTCTCGGCTGCACGTGCAGTTTGTGCAGAAAGTCCGAGCGCAGGAATTCTCAGTGCACCACAGTGTTGTCGCACGCCACAAGTCATCAAAAATGATCTTTTTCAAAATGCATCTGTGATGTTGTTGTGGGGTGTGGGATCGTCCAGGCTTCCCTGTCACTTTTACTATTTTCCTGTTTGCTTATTACAGTAGGGCATTAGTAGTTTTACTATTACAGGATCTCCACAGCTGCTTGGGTTTAAGTATTTTTAGACTTTATTGCCAGAGATTCACATAATCCCGGCTTTGTTGCTTATCTCAGCACTTTATGGCAGCAGCTGCATGTTGTCTGGATTTGCTAACCCACTTTACCATCATTCAGCTTTAAACCAATTTTATCTCTGGGTAGTGTTTAATTTTTATTACATAAAAGAAGGGCTGATAACACGGAGAACAAGGTTTCAGGGCTGGATTGTGTTACACACTGTGACCCAAAGGCGACCTACTTCAGGATTTATAGCACTGTTTGCTGACATACTTTTCTCATGTTTCTGCAGCTCTAGTTTTATTAGAGCAAAAGCTCCTTGGAAAAAAACAAGAACACAAATGATTCTTTTAATTACTTAAGTTTGCTCATTTCAAGCAAAAAGGTTTTTATACTGTTTTTGTCCCCCTAAAACTCCTGTCCTCTTCATCCAGAGATGCCCACCCCAGACCCCAGGAACCCAGCCTCCAATGTCACGCTGTCTCCTCAGCAGAAGGAGGAGCTGGCCAAGTTAAGGAAAAAGCAGCTGGCCAACGCTGTCCACTACATCTGGGAGACAGGGGAGGACAAGTACATGCTGAGATACTTCCACACCGGCTTCTGGCTGTCCTGCGAGAAGCACAATGAAGGTTGGTGAGTGGAACAGACTTTGATCAGGGATCGAATAACTGGGGGATTTCTGTGCCTGAATAACCTCCATAGAAAAGTCTCCGTGCAACATTCAACTGATTTCTTTCATAATCTCAAGAAGACACTCTCATGTCAAAGGGGCTATGTAAAAGTAAATGAGGTGGAAATAAATTACCTTTTAAAACAAGTTTAATTACAACATTTTTATTACCGTAATGACCCAAAAACTAAAGGGAGGAATAAGTTAATACATACATTAAAATGCATCAAACATCAGTTAAAAATGGGCAACAGAAGATTTCCAAATATAATTTTAACCCTGTTCGTGTGCTTTAATTAAAATAGCCTCTTCAGACTGCAGTAAACATAACTATGAATAAACAGAGCCTGCATGAAACCCTGTGACTAAAGTTTACAGCATTTTTTACTTGCAAGTGAAATTGAAACTAGAAAGTGGCTGGAACGCATTTTAATATTAAAATTATTCAAAATAAATAAAAAACTAAGAGGAAAGAAAAAATAAGGAATAAGTAAAATAAATCCAAAAAGCATAAAATCTGAGTGTCTCGGGTGAAAGTTTGGTGTGATCTGCAAATACTTCCTCGATTTGTCTGTCCTCTTTCAAGGACAAGCCACGGTCAAAGGAGCATTAAAAGCTAGTAAACAGTCAGTGGAGCTAATAATGCAGTTAGTATGCCATTAGATTATTCCTGCCTTCACTGTAAGAACAATTAATAAGTGTTGCAGAGTATTTTTATGCACAAATACCTGGCAAATAATTTTATTGAACCATTTATTATCACATGCACAGCTGTAACCTTATTGGTCATGAGGCCACCTTGCAATGGCAGTGCTCAGGTATGTAACTTAAAGCCTGGCAGACTCTTAAACTCTTAAATCTTGTGAAACTTGCATCAATCCAGATGTCCCACAGAATGAACCTCACCTCTTCCTCTGTCTGTGTTTTAACTGCTTCACAGATTTGTGCAAATTAGAAATTTTTTTTGCAGGAATCTATATTATTTGTTTTAACAGTCACTGGCAATCTGGTTGATGAGGACAAGTTGGAGATGTGCTTTCTGTGAGGACACATCTCAACATGAGGGGACAAGTCTAAAGATTTTATACGCACAAACACATTCATATGTTTTAATCTTCATGCGAGGTTTTATCCAAGCTTTACAAATCAAGTGGAGATGCCAGCCTCTTTAAGTATAAATTATTATTCCCTCTTTTTTAATGTCCTTTCACTGGAGCTCAACAGGGACATGCTGTCCAACGAATAAAACACAAACAGCAAACTTGGAAAATGCCCATGTGATCTCGCTGACTCAGCTTCAGAGGAAGATTTGAATACATTTTGTTCACAGCATCGGGATTGTGGATTTTCAGAGTCCAAATCTATCATTTAATATAGTGCACCTCATTTAAGCTGCTTTCTAAGCCTGGATTATTGTTGCTATGCAAAAAACTGATGGAAAAACTGTTGGTAGTATTGAGTTAACACATGTGAGTCACACAATAAAGTGCAACCATCCTCTCTTAATGGCAAAAGAAGCTTGAAGGGGTTTCTTCTTTTCACGAACTAAATGATAATAGAGACCAAAGAAAACATTGTTATTGTTGTCAAGTGCCATATGGGCTACATAGTTATGAACACACACAAATAAAAGCATATACAGAGTGATGTTGGGTATCCTGTAAACAGAAAGCAATCACTGTCTTATATCCTTTGATGGAATGATTGCAACTATGACTGATTGTGGTTCAAAGCTGATTGTAGCTTTAAATTTGACCTTTAAGTATGTGTGTGCCTCTCAGTGTTTACAAAGGATTATTCTCCCCAAACCTAGTTTGTATAAAAGAGGTCGACCCCTGTAAACATTGTTGATAATATAACAAACTTCTTAACCCTTGTTTTTAGGTGCAGATCAGGAAGAAAAGTGTCGAAGTTTCATTGAGCTGACACCAGGAGAGACACAAGGTTGGTCCGACACCAAATTTTCATCTCACAACAGAGAAAATCTTCAATATTTAACTTGAAGAAATTGTCTCTATGTCCTTAAATGCTTCCAGGTGTGCTCTGGCTGTCTGTCATCAGTGAGTTCATGTACATCGGTCTCCTGGCTATGGGCTTGTTACTGATGTGTGTGGAAGCACTGTGCCTCTGCGCCAAGAGGGAAATGAACGCCCTCAAGATCAATGCCTTTGCAGCCATGTGCACTGTCCTCTCAGGTGAGAGCAAATAATATTTTCTGAGTCCTAAAAGGCTGTGGGCACTTGCTTGCTTGATCTAAAAACCTCAAGAGGAAAAGGGTTGGATACAAATGGTGGAAATGACTTTCCTTCAGAGGGCGTGTGGATGAGGACCTCAGTTATTCAGGAGGGGCTCCAAGTAGAGCTTGGATGGATGGATGGATGACTGGATGGATGGATGGATGGATGGATGGATGACTGGATGGATGGATGGATGGATGGATGGATGGATGGATGGATGACTGGATGGATGGATGGATGGATGGATGGATGGATGGATGGATGGATGGATGGATGGATGGATGACTGGATGGATGGATGACTGGATGGATGGATGGATGGATGGATGACTGGATGGATGGATGGATGGATGACTGGATGGATGACTGGATGACTGGATGGATGACTGGATGGATGGATGGATGGATGGATGGATGACTGGATGGATGGATGGATGGATGGATGGATGGATGGATGGATGGATGACTGGATGACTGGATGGATGGATGGATGGATGGATGACTGGATGGATGGATGGATGACTGGATGGATGGATGGATGACTGGATGACTGGATGGATGGATGACTGGATGGATGAATGACTGGATGACTGGATGGATGGATGGATGGATGACTGGATGGATGGATGGATGGATGACTGGATGACTGGATGGATGGTTTACTGGATGGATGGATGGATGGATGGATGGCAGGACTGCCATATTTCAGTCATTCCTACAATAATAACCTCCAAAATTTGAATTATTTCATCTTACTTTTTTATTTTTTAACCATATTTTTTCAGGTTGCAGCAAAGGTAACCGTATCTCCATGTTTCTGTCCTCTCCCAGGCATGATGGGAATGGTAGCTCACATGATGTACACAACAGTGTTTCAGATGACTGTGAGCATCGGACCTAAAGACTGGAGGCCACAGAGCTGGGACTACGGCTGGTCTTTTGCGTAAGTTTCAATTAATCCAAAGTAATTATTCTGTATTAAAGTAAAATATTCCCCAACAATCTTCAGATTAGATGAAATATCCCACAGAGTTTGATTATCACCCAATATTGTCATAATATTTTATATCTGCAAGGTGTGTAAACATTATCTGGTTAGCAAGCTATACAGAAAGCTGTGACAAAAACTAACCTATAGCTGTGGTCAGGAGTTCACATGAATGATTGGCATGGTGGCTTTTAATTATTTTTCTGTATTTCTTTTTCTTGGGTCAAATGATTGCACAGAACACATCTTTAACGACTTTAAAAAACAATAATTGAGAGCACGAGTTTTTAATTTATCTGGAATTTTCTGTGATCCACACGGGGCCAGAAGCATGCATAGAGGCTCAAAAAGATACATATACTGCCACAAATATCTGGTTAAATGTCCCTTACCAGACACTTTTGGTAGCCATCAACAAGCGTCTGGCATAATTCTAGCTATTCTAGATATTTGACCAATCTCATTGGCTGATTTGTTGGATTTTCAACATGGTTGAGGTCAGGGCTTTAGGTAGGCCATTCTAGGTGCATAATGCTAGTTGCTTTGTCCATTTCAGTTTTTTAATTATATTTTTATTGAAGAAAAAAAAAGGGACTTGTTACAATAAAGTGCATTGACATTATTTAGTCAAAAAAAGAAAAAAGAAAAAAAACTTTTTCTTTTTTCTTTTGTTTTACATTCTGATAGCAAAAAAATAAAATTAACTCATTGGCTTGACAGTGTGTTACATAATGCAGCATGTTTAACTTATTTACAAAGACTACATTAGGTACATATTATGAAGTTGAGGGTCAACCTGACATTGTACGATACATGGGAGATACACCAATTCAGGGCTGGTCTTACCTAAATTCAGGGCGGATGGGGGACACAAAGCTAATCCATTTATTCCATATTTTGTAGAATTCGTCTTTTCGAATTTTTAAAAAGAATGTCAATTTTTCCATTTTAAATATTTCGGAAACCACATTAAACCAATCCTCAAGTGTTGGCGGAGTTGGATTTAACCACTTTCTGGTTATTGATTTTTTGTTGGCCGCTAATAGCGCTTGTAGTGCTTTGTCCATTTCAAAACCAGTGTTGATGTGTGTTTTTGATCATTGTTCTGTTGAAACGCCCATTTGTATCTAAGGTGCAAACATCTAGTTGTTGGTTTGAGGTAAAGTTGAATAATTTGAACATATTCCTCCATTTTTATTATCCACTTTGTGAAATGTATCAGTACCACTGACAGGAAACAGCATGATGCTTCTACCACTATGCTTAACAGTTTGTATAGTTGTCCGAGGTTTGAATGCCTCACCTTTACTTCTCCAAACGATTCCTAGTATCATTGTAGCTCAATCTTTGTCTCATCTGACCATGAATCTTTCTCCAGGAGGAATTTGGCTTTTCCGTGTGGGCAGTTGAAAATTTCAGATTAGCTTGAAGGTGTCGGTTTGGGACCTGGGACATCTCTCTTGGTCTGTACTCTCAGTCCATGGCAATGTAAAACTGGTTTCCAGTTCATGGGAGGCTTGAGCCTTTGTGGTTCCCAGGCTGTTCTTGAACTTAATAGGCCTTATTTGAAGAGAGTGTACGTATATGTTTGAGACTTCATTGATGCTCCTGACCATGTGTGGATTAGAGAAAATTTCAAATAAATTCAAACTTGTGCATCCAGTTCTTGTTTTTTTTAATCATTAAAATGTATGGTTTATTGTCATTCCACTTTGGAAAAAGAAACCTTCAAAGAAACAATTAAAAGCCCCAAATTTCCATGACATTCTTGCCCGTGGTGAGTGGATGTAAACTAACTGACCACAGTTATAGATGCTGTCTCTCCAAGCTTCGGTAGTTATACACTTTAAAGAACTTGACTGTACCACTTTCTGATCTGATCGAATCTTTACACAACCTTTTGTATTGGCTGGTCATCATACTAGTAGATTCAATCTTTCCCCCTCTCCAGCTTGGCATGGCTTTCATTCAGCTGCTGCATGGCAGCTGCTGTGGCCACACTGAACTCCTACACCAAGACCATCATTGAGATGAAGCACCGGGCTCGGGTAAGGCTGGAGGAGGCCCGAAATACCACCAGTGTCCCCTCCTACGAGGAGGTTGTTCGAGCTGGGCCGGGAGGGATTTACTCCGTCAGTCAGCTGATGCAGCTTGGACAACAGGGGGCTCTAATGGACCCAATGTGGCCCAGAGGAGTGGGACCAGCTGTTGGACCTCTGGCATGTGGCGCTGGGGGAGCACTGCTCATTGGTGGAGGAGGAATTGGAGTCGGAGGCATGGGAAATCTTGGCGTTGGGATGGGACTGGGAGGAATGCCATCTATGGCAGGTGCTGGGGGAAATGGTGTTGGAATGGGAGGGATGGGAGGTGGAGCAGGGGGAGGAATGGGAGCAGGTGGAGTAGGAGGGGGGAAGCTGGCAGAGCCTCATGATGTGGTTGTGGTGGAAGGGTGCGGCACCGAAGGATGTGAAGATTGTGAACGTGAGATGGACGAGATAAATTATGCCCTCCAGGAGGAGCGAGAGGACTCACTCTGCTAAGACTTCTCGGGGCAGAAGACCTCGACAAACATCTCTCCACGGCAGATTTGACTTATCTCACTAAAACTACAATAAAAGATATTTTAAAAAATTCACAGGACTTGCACAGATACACCTTTAACCTTTAACTGCTGTTTTGTACATGTGGGGTTGTAAAAATGAAGTTTCAAATCGGTTCTAGACTATTTTCAGTACTACATCTATTACAGTATGAGAATTTCAATTTCTGGACCAGTAGGGAGCAAAAGAGCCCGAACTGTTAGTGTTGTGGTTTATTACTGTAAGAGTTACCACAGCAACATCTTCATCCTATCTCAGTAATGTTTCTGTCCACATGGCGGCATAAACTCTGCAGATGCAAGCTGCACAGAGCTGCAAAGTTGGGAGTTGGGATTATTATATTGGCAAGTGAATATTTGAATAGGGTTTAATACTTGAATCTGAATATTATGATGTAACATTTGTTAGATTTGCCCTTCTACATGTCTTACACATGGAGTTAGCTTACAGTTGTTCCTGGCTGGAAGTACATATAACTTTAGGCAACTGAAATTTAAACACACAAACACACACACAGTTTGATTTTATAAAATTGCACAAATTATTTTGTTTTTCAAGCCTTACATTTCTTCAGGGATTTGATGTAATTCAGTGACTCGTTGGATGTTAGAAATGATGTGAATGTATTCAAGGGGCAACAATACATAACAAATAATATAACACAAGTTTGCAATCACATTTGCTGTATGTATGTTTTTATTTTTAATCTGTTTTTGCATGATTGTATAAAATTCTCTCCACTTTAAGGTGATGAATAAACATGAAGCACATTCATTGCATGACTGGACTCGTCACTTGTAATCAGTGTTGGGGAGTAACGGAATACATGTACCGCCGTTACGTATTTAAAATACAAAATATGAGTAACTGTATTCCGTTACAGTTACCGTTTAAAAAGGTGGTATTTAGAATACAGTTACTTTGTTGGAATAAATGGATTACACGGCGGTACTTCCCTGTTTCATCTTGTGGCGGGTCAGGACTGTTTGGGTTTTGTTTGACAGCTACGTTCTGTTGTTCCAGGCGGCAGCGTTACGGTTGCCATGGTTACAGGGTGACGCTCTCTCTCTGCGTGTTTCCTGGGTGAGAGAGGCCTTTTTGTTGTTGTGCTAAGCTAATAGGCAGAATGCTACAGGCATAGCTCTAAAGAATGTAGCATCATAGGCAGTGTAGTCCGTGCTGCAGGGAGAATGGACTGCCATACCCGTTATGTGTCTGTGAGCGAGGGAGGGAGAAAAAGGAAAAGTACGAGGAAAAGGAAAAAACGGGAGCTGGAAGCATGTAAATATAATAATAACCACTGCAGCCAAGAAGAGAGCCTGACGAGCCCAGTTGTAAGTAAGCTATTAAGACTCGACTGTACACTGTGTTCGTGTTTTCCTCCAAAAACAATAAGTTCTGTTGGAGCAGCCTTTCAACGCCTCTCTCTGTCTCTGCTAGCAAAGTTGACCCAGACAACAAAGTAAAGCTAGTTTTCGGCTACGAGCCCGACACAGAACCCACCGTATTAGCCAGAGGTCCCTTTACTACGGTTCGGAGCCGCGGACCTTCAGTAACAGTAATAAATCACAGCAATAGTACATTCATGTAGTTGTAAACAGCATGATAATATATTAAGTAATCCAAAGTATTCAGAATACGTTACTCTCATTGAGTAACGTAACGGAATACGTTACAGAATACATTTTGGGGCATGTATTCTGTAATCTGTAATGGAATACATTTTAAAAGTAACCTTCCCAACACTGGATGTGAGTGGGTTCAGTTTACGTTTCCCCTGTCCCGTCGGCTCTGATTTCTCCCAGGTGTGTTGCCCTCCTGTCTCTCATCTCCTAATTACCTGGTGTGTATTTATACTGCGTGTCTGCCTGTGCTCCTCGTCGCGTCGTCTGTGTTTCTCTGTGAATCTTCTGTGTACTCAGCATTATTCCGTGTTTCACCGTGTCTCTCTGCTCCTCGCCCCGTGTCCTCCTTTTGTGTTAGTTTTCCCAGTCTAGGTTTATGTTTCGCTTCTGCCTGCTTCTTGGTTATTACTCACTGTAAATAAATCTCACTTGCACCTCCACCACTGGCTGCTATTTGGATCCTCCTTCTCACCTCCACACGACTGCCGCCCCAGCCGTGACACAGTACCTGTTAATGGTTCATTTGGGTCCCTCAGACACAGATACAGTAGATCAAGGAAAGAAAGAAAAAAGAAGGATCAACAATTACATTCACAGAGAGATTTGGATGTTCAGACAGATGCTTTCAAATGCTGGACAGAAGATTATGTCAGTAATCTCTGCAATCAGGGGAATGAGAACGGGAGAGAGAGAGAGAGAGAGAGAGCTTGACATCCTGCAGGGACAGAAACAGATAAAAGTCAACTGTAAGGTCTCTGAGCAGTATGTGGAGAGTAATTAAAATGTATATAAACAGTGGAATTATGCAACAGTTACACAACCAACAACAAATACAAATTAGAGGCTTTTTAAAATCTGTATAAATTTGCATAAACAGACCTGTGTCACGTTTCATTTTGAACATTTTGGGAACACCTGAAGGTTCCCAGACACCAAACATGATGTTTTTGAAGGAAGCATCTGAAGTAAATTTATTCTTCTGTGACTTGAAGTGAATAAAAAAAGTAAGGCAGATGTCTCTAAGAAACTAGAACAAGAAAGTAGGTCTTTTTCTTATGAAACAACATTAATCTTTTATGCAGACACTTCTGTGTCTTGTGTAATTTAAGAAAGTGTCCACTGTTAAACAGGACATCTGGAGATGCGTGCATGAAGGATTTGGCTCTTATTTGTAGATAAAATATGATCATGGTGATTTTCCGATCAGTTTGGTTTGGTGACAGATTTCTGCTACTGCAGCAACATAAAAGAGGAGATTTTGATGCAGAGGTATTTAAAAATCCACACAGTAATACTTGTTTCTTAAAACCAATTTTAGATTATTTTGGATTATCTACAGACCATACTGAGAACACCAAGGATTCGTTAAATCTGAACTATTCACAGCGGGATACAAGGATTGTACTATAAATAGTTTTGTTTTTTTGGTTTGCTTTTTAGGGTTTTTTATTGTTCAAATGTAGTTCTTCTTTTTTTTAGTAGGACAGTTACAGATAATGCATTATTAAGGTTTGAGTCATCAAAAAATATATATGGGAGAAGATAAATGGGAAAGGATGTAATAATAAAGAGACACAGTCATTAACAAGAAATTTAGTCATCACTTACTTCCAGTGTTGGGGAGTAACGGAATACATGTACCGCCGTTACGTATTTAAAATACAAAATATGAGTAACTGTATTCCGTTACAGTTACCGTTTAAAAAGGTGGTATTTAGAATACAGTTACTTTGTTGAAATAAATGGATTACACAGCGGTACTTCCCTGTTTCATATTGTGGCGGGTCAGGACTGTTTGGGTTTTGTTTGACAGCTACGTTCTGTTGTTCCAGGCGGCAGCGTTACGGTTGCCATGGTTACAGAGTGACGCTCTGTCTCTGCGTGTTTCCTGGGTGAGAGAGCGCCTGTTGTTGTTGTTGTGCTAAGCTAATAGGCAGAATGCTACAGGTATAGCTCTAAAGAATGTAGCATCATAGGCAGTGTAGTCCGTGCTGCAGGGAGAATGGACTGCCATACACGTTATGTGTCTGTGAGCGAGGGAGGGAGAAAAAGGAAAAGTACGAGCTGTCATCGAGCAAAAATGGGAGCTGGAAGCATGTAAATATAATAATAACCACTGCAGCCAAGAAGAGAGCCTGACGAGCCCAGTTGTAAGTAAGCTATTAAGACTCGACTGTACACCGTGTTCGTGTTTTCCTCCAAAAACAATAAGTTCTGTTGGAGCAGCCTTTCAACGCCTCTCTCTGTCTCTCGCTAACAAAGTTGACCCAGACAACAAAGTAAAGCTAGTTTTCGGCTACGAGCCCGACACAGAACCCACCGTATTAGCCAGAGGTCCCTTTACTACGGTTCGGAGCCGCGGACCTTCAGTAACAGTAATAAATCACAGCAATAGTACATTCATGTAGTTGTAAACAGCATGATAATATATTAAGTAATCCAAAGTATTCAGAATACGTTACTCTCATTGAGTAACGTAACGGAATACGTTACAGAATACATTTTGGGGCATGTATTCTGTGTTCTGTAATGGAATACATTTTAAAAGTAACCTTCCCAACACTGCTTACTTCAGCACATTTCCTGTTTTTGACACAAAAACTGTGCAGCTGTGTAAATAGCAGTGGAATACTTCAGCAACTACAGATTGACATTTTTTCTTCACTTCTTCATTTCGAGCACGCTCTAATAAAGAAAAAACGGCAATATTGTCACGGTTGCTTTATTAACTTTGTCTTGACATTTTGTGCAAGTACTGCATACTTAGCTGTGGAGCATCAACAGTGGAGTTACATCACTATGACCTGAACTACAGATGTGTATACCGGAAAGCCAAATCCTTTTCAGAGAGTAAATGTGTTATGATGTGGCAAAAAGGAACAAAATGCAGACTTGAACAAAAAAATATGAACTTCAATTAGGTGGCATGCATCAGTCAATCAAAATCTGCATGTTTGTGTACTAAAATTTTTTTTTTTTTAAATGTTACAGAAGCCATTTTCCAGTTAACAATGTTTTTGTTATTTTGTTAAGTTCTTAATTTTAAGAAGAAATCACAGTTTTTAGATTTAGATTTACATCGACATAAAAAAGACTTTTGATAATAACTTTTTATTACAATTCCAACATGTTGTTTTATTCAGTGTATTGTACAGGACCAAGACTTGATTTCACATGTTGTCTTACAATAACAAGTCTATTCTCCATATTCACCACTTAACTAGGACATTGAACATTTAAGACTGTGACATATGGATACAATAAAGAATGTAAAAGACATGAAATTAGACCAGGATAATGGAAACCTCCTGCATTTACTGTAGTGACACCATGGGCTATATGTTGGTTTGGGTTAGAAAAGGAGGTAGAACATAACTTGTGGTAGTAATAATTTTGGCTACTCTGAATGACACTTTGTAGCTTTCATCTTCTTAAGAAATTCAAATTAAATACTTAGTTTCTAAATGTGGAAGAAGCGATCAGAAGATGGACATTTTATTTACATGCTGTAAAAGTTTGTTCACCGGTTTAAGAGGGGATGTTGTCTGTATGGTAGACACATACCTGTGATACTTTGAAATTTGAAATGCTTACAGTTTGTCCCATTTTTATCCTCAACATTTTATGCGCTGTAAGCAACTTAGACAGCACATATGGGTATACAATAAATGTTATAAAACCATTCAAGAGGTTCTGTGTCATTGTTTAAATTACACCAACTGGTCACTATCATCACACCTACAATGTGTTCATGTTTTGTGAAATTGCTGTCAGGTGAAGTGGACAAAATAAAGACTGACAGAACTAGAGAAATATACAGTGAAAATGTCTGAACAGCTACTTTGAAGGTGAGTATTGAATCAAGCGAAGAGCTTCGTCATTATCCAAAACTCCCTGGATGAACTCTCCTTCTGCAATTCGGTCTGCAAAGAGAAAAAAAAAGTTTCTTATAGTTTATTAGTTTTGTTTATTTGGAGTAATATCAAAAACTAAAAGGAAGTCTTCAAAGATGGACATTAAACATAGATACACTTAAAAGGCATTGCAATTACAAACTGTGTAATTGAGGAATGTCATTTACTTTGATAGTATTACAATCCAGTAGCCTAACCTATGACTACCAGATTTGTCACATTCCTCGGGGATTTACTTCTAAACCAGTGTTTTCACTATTGCAAGTCTGATCTACTTATCTGTCCATATCCAATGTCCATATACGTCTTCACTATTTCTTACCGTTGTCACCCTTGTCAAAATAGTTCCAGAGTTTATCCGCCCTCTTCTGAGCTGTGTTTTCATCTTCAGGCAACGTTTCTATCTCTTCTGGGGGAATCAGCTTAAAAATTGCCTGTCAAGGGAAAAATAACAAAATTTGGTGAAAAGTGAGAAAAGATTTCACTTGTGTGAGCTACAGCTGTATACAGTGAAATCTATTTTTGTGGCTGCAGAGGGAAACGGAGCCGTTGCACCCAAATCCTCCTTTAATCTGAACCGCTTTGTCACATCTATGAGCTGATGAGCTGCCTCGCAAACCAAAACAGCAACAAACTGCTGTGATTCTACAGATTAACCAACCAGCTCTTTAGGTCTCTCTGGCTTTATTTAGTGAATATATGAATACTAATCTTTAAGAATGAAATGTGGCTGTTCTAATAAGGTTTCCAAGCAATATAAAGATACATTAACACTGCACAGCACAGTAATACTCCTCAGCTGCCTGTCTTAAGAATATATGATTTTGTTAAGTACTGCAAAATTTTATTTTTCCAAATGTAAACCGAATAATTTTGTTACATATCAGGGAGGATGAGCACTACTGTGGGCACAAAAAACTAAAGTGAGAAGGCACTGGCTTTATATAATTATAAGTGCCTTTTTATATTAGTCTGCATACTGTCAACAAATAATGATGCTTTTTGATGAAAGTTTCCAGTTTTCTCTCTAAAAAATAATTTGAGTGGGTGGTAGATAAAACGGATTAATTTTCAATTCCATTCAAATTATTTCAGTTAAATTTTACTTTGTATTATTATATTATTAATACATTTATAGCACCAGATCATATCAAATATTGCCTCAATGTGCTTTATTTTTGCAATTTTTTATGACATCAAACAAGCTCAAACACTGTCTTAAATAATCCTGTGTGCCCATCACACACATGTTTCCATTATACTTCATTTGCTATTCAAAGTTTAATAGCTAACATACTCTCATGCTTCTTTGAAATGTATTAAAATTAGAACATTTCACTTACTAAGAGTAAAAAAACGAATATGTGGAAAACCGAGGCTACGTGTGACATATTAGAATAGAATAATCCTTTAATTTTCCCACAAAGGGAAATTTGGGTGTAACAGCAGCAAGAAAGACACATATACAAACAAACAGTACGCAAGACACAGAACAGAAACATACACAATTTTTACATATTTACATCAAGGACATTACCTGTTACCAAGGACATTACCAAGGATTTTAGCTATGGACATTTCAACCTTTGTGTAAAACTTTGCAAGATTATGTCGATTTCTTTAGGGTTAAGTTAAATGCAATCTATTTATCAGCATTAATACATTTTTTTATTTATGATCATATATAAGAAAATGAAAATATAAACCCACGTTTAAGCTCAGAATTCAAGCATGTTTGGAGTCTTAATTTCAACTATAGTGTCCTGTTTTGCTATTTTACAGGTTGCACATGTAGTTCAAGACAGTCTAACATCATCTTCTATGCAGATAACACGTTTGTCTACCTTTGTTCTTGTGAATCCACCTGTTTCTGTAAACAGTGTGCAAACATCTAGAAGCCAAAGCTAAAGGAAAAGCCGTGATTTAGCACTTCATCACCACCCACCACTCACCGTGCAGATTTCCGAGACCTCCGACTTGGTGATGTATCCATTCTTGTCCACATCAAACAGCGAGAAGGCCCATTCGAGTTTCCTGGTGGTCTTTCCTGTTGATGTCATGTGGAGGGCAATGATGTACTCCTTGAAGTCCAGAGTGCCATCATCGTTTGTGTCAAAGGAGCGGAAGACGTGTTGAGCATATGTATTGGCATCGCTTTCTGGAAAGAACTTGGTGTAGATTGCCTGAAACTCCTCTTTTGAGATGCGGCCATTTGGACACTGCTTCTTGAAGTTTTCATACCACTGGGCAATTTCAGTCTCTGAGAACTTGGTGTTGAGCTTCAGATCCTCCAGGATCTCTTTGGACACAGCTCCGCTCTTGCTGTTTCCCATTGCTGGTGTTTTAGTGATGTTTTAGAGCTTTATTTGAGAGTGAATATGTGGCCCCTGGCTCTTCTAGGGCAATTATAACCCAACTTTAACCTAAGAAGTTACCTCCTCTGCTTGGTCAAAGGGGTAACTATTCCCGGGGTATGGTGGCAGCCCTCTTGATCCTGTCTTCACCTGCTATTCAGCCCACCAACACAAAAGCTGTGAAAAGAACAGCCATATGGTAAGCTCTTTAAGCCACTCAACCATCTGTACTTCCAGCAATAGGTGACAAGGTTCATTTCAGGTCAAAAGTAAAGTCCTTGCCTATCGACATCGAAGTGTGCAAGTCTCTACCCTGTTGATCTCTTAAAATAAGCACCAAGCCAGGTTGCAACTGAGGACTCAAATAGACACGATCTTGGCCCATGAGTGCACCTTGTACGGAGAGTTATTTAGTCCTGGTAAGTTTCTATACTGAGCTTCATCCATACTTAGGAGTCTTATCTATCTATTACTTCATGGGAAAAAATGCTGTGCTTGCCAAAGTTTACATTTTCATTACCAATGTTGAGTAAAAACGGAAATGGCCGAACCATAAATGTATCTTCACATGAGTGATTGCATCTATAAGTGACAGTCAATCAATAGCTTTACATTTACACACTGGTAACGGTCTTCAAAAGTCAGCCTGCAGCTAAGCTTGTAGTGAACATTTGTACCTCTACAACTGGAAGACCCTTGTTTGATATAATAACTAGATCCAACATCATTACATGAAAACAAAAATGTTGTTTCCTTGCAAATTATAAAAAAAAAATTGTGCAAGTGATTATTTTAATAAAATGAATGAATTCGTCTGTGAGAAACATACATGAATAGGACGAAATTTCTCTTAATTATATTTTTAAAAATTCAGTTTTGGGTAAATGTCTCTTGTGAGCTGTAAAACAAAGAAACTCAAACAAAGAAAAGTTTCAGTTTCAAGTCAAAAAACTTGAATTTAACCATTAAGAAATAAAAGTTCATTGCTCATTAAATTGAGTTGAACAACACCTGATTAAGATGCCATAAAGTAATAAGTCTAACAGCATCCTTAGTGTTTCCACACTCCTTATAATCAGAATTTATCTTGCCGGTGTTGCTCAGCTCTTTCTGTCTCCTACCTGTGTGATCAGCTGGGGAGTCCAGGACAAACAGTGATGCTCTGTCTGTGAGTAGCTGAGGAAATGAACCTCCACCTGATGGGTAGAGTCAATTAATCTGGATCACCCTGAGGCGGAGCCACATCAGCACCCATGTGAGCCCCTGAGCTGCTGCTTCCTTTTCATGTATATATATATAGTCAAGAGGTGGCATCACTCATAAGAACCTTTTATGATGTTTCTCACAAATAACTTTCACTACTACTTATACTCAGCAAGTATTTTTGTTCATTATCAAGACTGAACAAAAGGCTCAAACCACTATTGATATATTCTCATTTCTTTGGTTTGACACACATATAGTTATACTATGATCAGGTTGTCATTTTGTGCCATTTTTCTGAATATTTTGCACTTTGTTGGAGATCTGGTCAGTCTGTCATTGTCATTGTGACATGAAAACAGAGCCTGTAAGGACATTTACAATGAGAAGCCACATTAAAATAGCTCCACCTGACGCTTGCAACAGCACAGATGAGAGCATCTTGTTGTGTTTGGCAGTCTGACTATGGCAGTAAATACTTTTTTTGTGCGTCCTGTCTGGCACTGTAGCAATCAGAATTATTGTCTGAAGGCCAAGAAAAATGCCCAACAGATTTACTTTCCCAAGTGGGCCTTTTGCTACACTGGTCCACTTGATTGTCATAGTTTATTTGATCTTTATTAGTTATTTTTATTCTAAGTTATTGTAATCAGGCCAAACTGGACTCGGGGATGGGAAAGAAAAACAAGAAGAAAAGTTCAGAAGAAAGTTAACAGAAGGAGAGGGAAAGAAAAAGGAGAAAAGACAATGAAAATCTGCTTCATCACCTTTGTCTTGTTTTTTTCTCTTTTTCTTTTCCTGGATCACCTGTTGAGAAAAAAAGAAAACAAGCAGAAGAAGACAAGAGTAATAGAATAAACAACATCACGATGATCTATGGGAATATAACAGTAAATACTAAATATTAAACATTATTGTGCAGCACGTAATATCGACAGCACAGTGTGCTTTGAGGTAGGAGCCAAAAAGGGTGTAGTTTGTGTGTGTGATCACCCTGTGTACACCTGTGAGCATGGACGCGCTTGTTTTTAAAAGGTTCCTTCATGTAATGATCTGCTAGAGTGTGGGGGGGGGGCCACAGCCCCGTCCTCCAGGGCATGAAGCAGGTATGGAGGAGATCAAAACTCCAGACATCCAGAGGCCCCCAGAACACAAGAGACCAAGGAAGACCAACAGAGGGGCAGCCGAGCCACTGTCCCAGAAAGAGCTGAGGAGAGCCCCAGATGAGGGGTCACTCAGCAGCCGCGGAGCAGAAGCCAGGGGGGGTTGCAGTGACGTGTCCGTGAGCTCCGCCGGCAGCCAGCTGCGCCAGAGTGACCGAGCCCCAGGCCGAGAGGCCGAGGGCACCCCACCCCCGAAGTGGACCGAGCGAGCCCCAGGCTCCAGGCCCCGATAAGCAGCCACCAAGGACTGAGCTGGTATGTACCTGGACACCCATGCCCGGATACATAGACCCACCAACGCACCGATGTCTGAGGGAGTCTGCCCCCGGCAGGGGAAGTGGTGGGGGGAGATAGGCCTCCAAACCTTAGAGGGCCTGAGATGTCCTCAGAGAGGTGGCGTCTGATACCCGACCTGACATATAGACACAGACATACAGGCACACACAGATACAAACATCCATTCCCACCCTCATGCTCTCATATGCAATTACTCAACACTCACCCAACGTGGAGACAGACATAGAGAGACACTGTACACACAATCACACTCCCCAAGCGTACTCTAAGGCCCGGGTCTAGGTACCCTTGCCCCTGGAGGGGGAAACTGCACCCGGACCCAGGTGGTGTTACCTCACCAAATTATAGTTACAGAACTGAGTTTCTCGCCCTGGTGTGTGATGTTTAGGCCTTCAGTGAAAGAAGTTCAGTGACTTGAATTAGCCAACGTAAAGTCCAGTAGATTCGTACCGCCTTTCTGTCCATTTAAATCTGACAAATACTTTTGTGGCTCCCAAAAGAATCCAAACTCTTAAACTGAGGCTACAAAATGCGCAGTTCAGGTAGTAGGAGGTATCGCAGTGGTTATACCCCTTCTTTATATACAGTCTTTGTATAGAAAGAGTCAAAACAATTTGTGAACTAATAGAATAATAAGACAGCCTCTGAAACTTTGCATCATCTCACAAAGCAATGGCAAAAATGAACATATATATTTTAAGTATGCAAAAAAAAAACAAAGCCTCTGTTATTCTGGTGTGAGATTTTTATCCTTTATTATTAATCAAGCTGCTGAAGTAATTCAATTTATGTTTTAGTAATCTGATTTAATTTAATTTTGAATGATCATTGTCTATATAAAAGCTTAATTATTACCACTGCTGTAAAATATTATGCCTTAAAAGTAACAGGACAGGCTTGTTTCTATCTTCAGCCTACAGAGCAAATCAAGTCAGCTGACTGATCTAGGCGCTGAAGCATTGAAAGTGCACTGCAGGGTTTGTCTGCTGTAAAAATAAACCCGATCAAGTGAAGTGACAAAGTTAAAGGAAGATGTTTCCAAATCTACCTTGGACCTTTAGGCGGGCCAAGGTTTAGCCGTTTAAATCCAGTTGGCAGGCAGCAGGTGGAGGATATATCTGCTGCATTCAGCGGGGGATTTAAATACACTTAACGTGAGTGTTGACTGATCCACCATCTGCTCCACTGTCAACCAGTCTACAGAAACCCATCAACAGAGTGCACTGAACCAACCAAAGTTTCTATCAATACAGAAATCATGATGGGAAAGCAACTGTCTGAACCCCACTGAAAGGTCACAACCTGTGTGACACTCCACACTTTTAATTTCGTGCGTCTAGATTTTTCTTTTATCTTGTCTAATACACAGTCATGCATAAGTGATAAGAATTACAAAAGTCACATCATTTAAAGTTACATCGTTTTATAAACTCAATCTCTGAAACAAACTAGGAGGGCACAAGGAACGCATTCTGTCTTTCAGTGCACTCAAACACACTCCATCTCACTTCCTACCTTGGCTCATAATGATGAGTGGTGACAGTGCTAACGTCCAAGCTACCATGCTAATGCTAGACCCCAGTTACAGAGGCCTAAAGACTGTCAACAACCATCTGCAAGCAGTTACTAGTAAGGAAAAATGTGTCTTCTTCAATTTGTTGGAACGGTTGCTGGAGATGCATGGCAGTTGGTGGGTGAAACTGGTTGCAAAGCAGTATATTGTGCTGTACTACAACAAAACCTTGTTTTGCGTTTGCTTTAATTGCTCATGAATCACATAGGCTGCCCATACTTTGGATGGAAGATTCCAACTTCTCTGCAAACAACCAGACAAACTGAGGTAGTGAAGAGGTAGTGAAACCTGAAAGGTGGAAATGCTCACCTTCAAAGTAAAAGTTGCACTTTTTGAAACATGTTGAATGTGAATATTCTCATTTTCAGTTTTTGTCACACTTTTTCAACTTTGACTACCACTCGGTGAGTATTTGGCAAGTGTTTGCAGACAAGCTGGTGTCTTTGAGGCAATATACAAGCATATTAAGGAATCACATAGAGCTATTCGGTAGAGCACCCTCTTTGCAACCAGTTTCACCTAGCGACAGCCAGCAATCACTACCCAACCACTGGAACACCGATGGGTCTCTGAGTGTGTGTGACTAAGACTTCATAAAGAATTGTGTTCAATGTATCATAGGTCGCACTGGTATAGAAAGGGCCCTTGACTCTATTCAGTGTTTCTGCATTGCATTCTTATCTCAGAAATTCAATTACTGGTTAGAGTTAGCACCACATCTACTTTGTTAGGTTTACAAAGACATTAACCCTGCAACCCTGAAAATATGGATACCAAGTGTACAACGTACTAACTGTACAGCATCCTTGTTGGCTTTTAATGCCCATAAGTATGCTTAAATGGTATTCATGAAGCAGCATGAGGGGAATTTCTGCCATGGTTATGGAGACGTTTTAGAAATGAGCTGCTTTCATACTTTTTATATAAAAATTATTAATTACTTTAATATTTTTACTCATTTATTTAGCCAAAAAGCTCTGACTGTTTTAGGTCCTACAATGACTTATTTTAAGTGAGTACAAGCTGATTCATAGTCTAAACAGAGTTCAAAAAGTGAACTCTGTTATATAATCATCATCAACAACAACAGCAGCTGTGATGTTGACTTGTTGATGGCGATGGGTCTGTTCTACCTGATTAAGATGACATAAGTAGCTACCTGCAGAAATCCTCTCCACCCACTGCTTTTCTGTCAGGCGGAGCTGTACTGATTTTCTAATGCAGGACAAATTTAGAGCCACATACCGTAAGCTCTCCCTTGGCAAACAGCTGATGTCTCTTCTATAGAAGTAAAACATCTTAAATCCTGTGCTGACGTGCTGAGGCCTAACTTCATCATCCCGCCCTCCTCTTGGCATCATTAACCACAGTTCCACGGATCATTTGGATTTTACCACTGGACACATGGCAGAGCCAGAGAGGATGAAGAAGACATGCAATGTCAGCTTTCAAGAATAAATAACTTCCTGCACCAACAACAAAAAAAACCCCAACCTCTGAACTTGTTCGGATTTAGTCTGACTCGAATAGTGCTGGAATAAAAAACAGCTAATGCAGGCTAATGTTAGCTAGCTATAGTTAGCAAGCTAAAATCACTACGAGTTCTATAAAATGTATTACTGTTTCAGTATATTTTAGCATGCCACAGATAAATATTTCACAGTTTTTTAGAAAGTGAAAACAAGAATTGACACCTTGGTGATATTATCCCTCATATTTGACCGATTTGAAAGTTTGACTGACCTAAGATTTCATGACTTTGTTTACAACATTTGTACCCTCTTTGTGTTTCCAGTCCAAAATGACCAGTCATTAGAAACAAATGGGGGAGACAACTTATACATACATACGGACACACAGAAGCATGCATGTGCACACACACACACACACACCAACCACTATCGGAACCTTTGCCCAGTCAATCCTCTCCTCCATAGGAACAGCTCATGCGTTGGCAGTTCTCACAAACAGCTGCAACATTGTTTCAATTGCACTGAGCGTTTCATGTAGCTTTGGTGTATAATGCTTTTTTGATGCCTTGCTCACAAGTCACTGTGTGGCATGACCACTCTTTATGACATATTTGATCACTACACTTGTGAGGAGGACAGAGAATCTGATTTTTTCAGGCCTCTATGTCACTTCAGATTTGATATGTTGTTACTGGTGATTCGCTTTGACAACATGATACAAAACCAGGCCGTCATCAACAAGACAAGCTGACATGATGAGCGAGGTTTAGGACAAGTGTGTGGAGCGCCGGCCACTCATCACTGTCTTAAGTCCAAACATCAGAGTGGCTTTTAGGAGATGCTGACCTTTCATTTGTTTCTTGCTAATGGGCACAACCAATTTTCAGACTAGCATAGCTTTCGTTGATTTTGTCTCTCTTTTAAAAATGGAATATTATCAGTAAGCACATTAGCATTTAAACCCCAAAGATACTTGTAAATGAGGAGAATATAATTTTCTTTACCCTAAAAACATTCATGACCAAGGTAACTAATGCACAGCTGTCTTTTTGAAGCCTACCATGACTTTGGTCAAGACTTTCAACTATTCAGCACATTCTCCCTTTAAACATACTGATGCTTTATCAGCTTTTCTTTCACTTTAAACACTCATTTATCGTCAAAATGCCTGCTGCTATATGATTTTACAAGAATAGCAACTAACAAAGCTCCACAAAGGTGGCAGGCAGGGTAATGAGTTCCATAAAGAGACACTTTCCAACCACAGAACAAGAATTTAAGTCTGGGATTAGACTTAAATTTGACACTTTTATACTAGTTTTTGATTTTGGGGGGAATTTGCTGTGTTGGTATCCTGATAATGCATGAACCACTGCTTTAAAGGAGGAGAACATTTTTGATTTGGATTTTGTTTTGTTTTGGATTTATTTCTATTTTTATTAGAGAAATTACAGCAGCTGTTTAGTTCCCTTTTGCAATTCTTCTCTCACGGAAGGTAACGATTACCTGTGACTACTATATTTTTCATTCTTCTGGGTTTCTGGCCTTCCAACACATATTTTAGACCCCCCCCCCCCTTTTTTTTTTTTTTAATTCTTGCTTTATTGACCTCATTCTCAATCATCTTGCCTTTTTTAAGAACAAGGATATTCCCGTCGGGATTTATTGGATTAGCTGTTTTTGTCCCTTGGTTCTTGGGACAAGCCTCCCTGTTACTGTCTCACCTTTAACCTACACGATTGGGTTCTAAGAAAGGGAATCCTTTGATTGTAAGGAGGAGGGGATTAAGATGGACCAACAGAAGGAGAGCCTGAGAGAAGCGGTGCATGTGGTGATATTAGGCAGCGTAAGGAGGATTTGGCAGCAATGCAAAGCAGACAGAGAGTTAATAAAGGGAATGGAAAATCTAGGGTTACCTGAACATAGCTGAGAGGTTTTATCAAAGCTCTTTGGCTTGACCTTGGGGAATCTGTTCTTAGAAAAAGAATATTTAATCTAGACATCCTAATTGATATCATGGCTTCAGTGTGGATACTAGTCGAAGGAGGTAAGGAAGGTCAGATGAACAGTCGGCCAAATGACTGAGGATACAGACTGTGTGAGGAGGCGGGACTAATGCAGGACTTTGTGCAGTTACTTTAGACTGGGTGAAGCAAATGTAATGTTGACTGTTAGCATACAGCTATCACATAAATTGAGCAGCATTATAAAAAAATAAATACGAGTTTTTTGGTTTATTTATAATTGTAAAAGCATCTATTCCCTTTAGTTCAGCCAAACCTCTTGTTTTATTGTCTTTCTAAAATTGATCCATGTCATTGGATTGTTTGGTCAGTTGGTCAGCTACTTGTTGATCCAAAATAAAGCTGTATAAAAAGATACATTCAAAAAAGCTCTGTTATTCCCACTAGCATGTAAAAAGTGCTGTGTGCCAATCTAACCATGTTCATTAAAAGGATAAAGTATTGATTTGGACCAAATCAATGCTCCCAGAGTGCTGTTAGAGTTCCAAGTCACTTGGAAATGAAACTGCAATTTAATCTGTTGTTAATATAGAAAAATATTATGGCAAAAAAAAATCCAAAAAACTAAACTAAACCTACAATGCAATCACACTACTTTAATGTGTTCGGTGCCATAATAAACTACCTACACCCTTACTGTTTCCATAGTAAGTAAGGGGATAAGTGGCAGCCAGATAATTAGGTCCATTTGATTCACTGATCATAAGCAATTGTAAGATTTTTTTTTTTTTTAAGGTTTGGTGGTTTGCAGGTCTGAAGCATTTATGTGTATTCACTTAAAGCCAAGGAGAAAATACAAAAGTACCGACTTCAAGTCTGCAATTGTTGCTGCCCATCAATATAGGAAGGGCTATTTCATCATTTCCAAACAAGCTGAAGTCCCAAAGAGTGGCTGTCCCAGCAAGGCAGGCAGGGCATGCTCAGAGAAACAGCTTTCTACGTGTCAGACTGTGCAGGCCTCAGTTAACATGGTTTATGTTAGATGTTTGGCCAAAATGCACAGAACTATAGTTATTTTCCAGCAGTTGCTGCATCAGTCCACCAGGAACCGATCCACAGCTACCGAGATTAGTGACTGGGACGTGGAACGTCATCTCTCTGGTGGGAAGCAGCTAGTGCGTGAGGTTGAGAGATACATCAACACATGGCTTGGGCCCAGAAACCTCCTGGAGGTCTCCTGAGCTAGACTCTGTCTCAGTCTGGAGTTGTTCCTGGTGATAGGCAGCAGGCTTTGGTAGGTATGTTAGTGTCCCGCGGCTTGCTGCCTCTGTGTTGGAGTTTTTTCTGGAGCAGATGGAGGAGGTGGCCAGGGAGAAGGAGGTCTGGGCTTCTCTACTTAGGCTGCTGCCCCTGCAACCCAGCTCCAGATAAGAGACAGAAAATGGATGGATGGATGGATGTTCAGCAGCTAAAGCTTACCACGTTATGACTCAGGGCAATCATCACAAGTGCAGCAGCCAATCTGCAACACAATGGCTGAAGCAAACTCAAAGTGCTCCGTGCACACACACACACTAATACACGTATTACTGTAGATTGTTGGTGTTTTAATGACTGTCAGACAACAAAACATCCCACAACATCCTCCATAAAGTCTTGTCTGACTCTCAAAAATCATGCTTCATGGTTACTTGCTACTGCTACAGCACTGACAGAGAAAAGGTAGTGAGAACAAGACCAGTGAAAACATCCTCGCTGTGTCATGATCCAATTATTAGCTATATAATCACTGTCTGCAGGGAATGCTGTCCTCACACAGAGAAACCAGTAAGGTGATTCAGGATAGGAGGCTGAGAGTGGAGTGAGTCTACTGAACATGCTGAGCTGTAGAGGAACACTGAGGTCGAGCTGCGAACTTTCGATGTTCATAATTGCTATTGTAGCAGATGACCTGAAGGCCAGCTCTGATTTCAAACCATAAGTGCGTCGGGTTAAAGTGGGGTCAAACAGTTTTCAAACTGTAGTCCAGATTTAATCCACTTGATTTACCACCTAGGAGGGGCTTAGCATGCAGCCTAAGGTCCACCCAGGCCAAGCTTGGCAAATTTCCTAAGAAAACATGTCAGACTCAATCTAAAACAGATCATTTATTAGATAGTCTTAACAGAACCCGGCTGGAGCTGGATCCTAATGACCTTAATAAAGAGAAGAATCAGATTTCTTTATTTTTGAATGGATTTCTTGGATACAACTGAGGTAGATTTTGTGAAAACTAGGTTTTATAATTAAATATAATTCTAAATAATAAAGGCTCACCTTCCTTTTAAAATGCATTTATTTTAATTTTGGGAATGAGTTATTTTTGTACAAACAAAATATGAATTTAACTGGCGTCAGTAACCAACTCTTTAGCGCTGTCTGGGTTTCCAACATCCATCCATCCATTTTCTTGCGCTTATCCGGGCGCGGGCGCAGCAGCCCAAGCAGAGAAACCCAGACCTCCCTCTCCCCCGCCACCTCCTCCAGCTTATCCGGGGGAACACCAAGGCGTTCCCAGGCCAGCCGACAGATATAATCTCTCCAGCGTGTCCTGGGTCTGCCCCGGGGCCTCCTCCCGGTGGGACAAGTCCGGAAAACCTCACCCAGGAGCAGTGTTGGGGAGTAACGGAATACATGTACAGCCGTTACGTATTTAAAATACAAAATATGAGTAACTGTATTCCGTTACAGTTACCGTTTAAAAAGGTGGTATTTAGAATACAGTTACTTTGTTGAAATAAATGGATTACACGGCGGTACTTCCCTGTTTCATATTGTGGCGGGTCAGGACTGTTTGGGTTTTGTTTGACAGCTACGTTCTGTTGTTCCAGGCGGCAGCGTTACGGTTGCCATGGTTACAGGGTGACGCTCTCTCTCTGCTGTTTCCTGGGTGAGAGAGCGCCTGTTGTTGTTGTGCTAAGCTAATAGGCAGAATGCTACAGGTATAGCTCTAAAGAATGTAGCATCATAGGCAGTGTAGTCCGTGCTGCAGGGAGAATGGACTGCCATACACGTTATGTGTCTGTGAGCGAGGGAGGGAGAAAAAGGAAAAGTACGAGCTGTCATCGAGCAAAAACGGGAGCTGGAAGCATGTAAATATAATAATAACCACTGCAGCCAAGAAGAGAGCCTGACGAGCCCAGTTGTAAGTAAGCTATTAAGACTAGACTGTACACCGTGTTCGTGTTTTCCTCCAAAAACAATAAGTTCCGTTGGAGCAGCCTTTCAACGCCTCTCTCTGTCTCTCGCTGGCAAAGTTGACCCAGACAACAAAGTAAAGCTAGTTTTCGGCTATGAGCCGACACAGAACCCACCGTATTAGCCAGAGGTCCCTTTACTACGGTTCGGAGCCGCGGACCTTCAGTAACAGTAATAAATCACAGCAATAGTACATTCATGTAGTTGTAAACAGCATGATAATATATTAAGTAATCCAAAGTATTCAGAATACGTTACTCTCATTGAGTAACGTAACGGAATACGTTACAGAATACATTTTGGGGCATGTATTCTGTAATCTGTAATGGAATACATTTTAAAAGTAACCTTCCCAACACTGCCCAGGAGGCTTCATTGTCAGATACCCGAACCACCTCAACTGGCTCCTTTCGATGTGGAGGAGCAGCGGCTCTACTCTGAGCCCCTCCCGAACGGCCGAACTTCCAGCCACCCTTCGGAGGAAGCCCATTTCCGCCGCTCGTATTCGCGATCTCGTTCTTACCCACAGCTCGTGACCATAGGTGAGGGTAGGGGCGTAGATCGACCGGTAAATTGAGAGCTTCGCTTTTACACTCAGCTCTGTCTTCACCACAACAGACCGGTACAGCGTCCACATCACTGCAGCCGCTGCACTAATCCGTCTGTCGATCTCCGGCTCCCTTCTCCCATCACTCGTGAACAAGACCCCAAGATACTTAAACTCCTCCTTTCAGTTCCTCCAATGTTCACTTGAGGCTGGCACACAAAATGAGTCGACCCCTGTAGACCGCTGTGTTAAAAGCCCAACTTCACAGAATCAAAACGCATGGATAGCTTCTATGGATAGTTTGTCCATTTATAAAAACTGTATGGATGGAGACATCCACCTGCATGCTGGAGTTCGAGCTGTGTTGTAGGTGGGCCAGCACAAACAGCTGTAGCCAGTAGGTGTCACTTCTACTATCTGGAGTCACTGAACTGAACTGTTCCATAATGTTTCTGTTGTTTGGATCATGGATAGGATTATCTGACAAATAGCAACCCTGCAAGCAAAAGTTAGTTGGGGCAGCAGCATCATCTACTAGTCTCTTACATCTGTTTAATGTTTTAAACTTAAAGATGAAAGTAATGTTACCTGTAGAGTCAATTTGATCAAACTTGCTAACATTAGCTGATAATTTAGCACTCCACCCCCAAAAAAATAATTAAAAAAAATAGTATTGACATTACATGGAGCTTTTTAAAATCCTGTGGGAACAAATTATCTTATGCAAACACAAGAAAAAGATTAAAAAAAATACTTTCTTCAGCTTGGCATGTAGGAAACAAGCTTTCACGTTTGTAAATTGTTCAGTTTCTTTTTATTATTATCTACAATTTGAACTATTTCTGTGATTGCTCTGGTTTTAAATATCTAAATGTGGCATCCACCTTCTAGGAAAGTACTGACTAGTAATTGGTCAGTCACTGGCCTGTCTGATCTGCTGCTCTACAGACTCCATAATTGATCTAATCACTTGCTACTGGGACTGTAGCCAGTGAGTAATCTATTATTTGCGCAGACACGTCTGCCATTTTCTGCAGCAAGGTTAGAGGTGAGCCAGATAAGGAATCAAGCTTCTGAATCAGTTCCTGTCTTTAGTTTCTCCTTTGCTTTTTATAGGGGCTGCTGTAATTGTGAGCTTAGGTGGAGTTCATTCCTCAGCTTGGGCCAAGCTGCACAGCAGGTAAAGATTTTGATCTCCGGAGTGAAAGCTGATTTTAGGGTTGTACTCAAGGTCCTGGTTATAATGTATATTTTGTGGCAGGTTTGGGGGCTGGGTGATGGTACATACCACAGTAATATTACTCACATATTGAATTGTGAAACATTGCCAAACGCTGCACTAGAATTTGATTCATTATTAGGCATATTCCACTCAGTAGCTTTAGTGCTGCTGTGTTCTTTACTGAATGTTTGCTGATGTTGGAATTCCCATTTTCCACCAGCAGAGGGCAGTAAAGGTAAAGTAATTCTCTCCCATGCGCTTTCAAACATATACATAGTAACTGATTCCTAAAGATGGAAATCTAAATGTAATGAAAAAAGAACAGTAGCTGTACTGTGTTTTTTAATAAAGCAGTGGAAATTATATAGTTTATGTTGATGAGATATCATACAATATTGATCATTGAACTTTTAGATCAAACCCATTCTAGCTACTATCTTAATGATCTGTTAATGTTTCGATGGAGGATGTTAAGGTTAACTAAAACACTGAAACTGAAAAGGCCAGAAATCACTCCTGTAAAGGTCACCGTTCACTGTGCCGTCCTGAGGTGCAGGTTAAAGCTCTAACATGGATAAAAAGCTCCTGTTTTTTTGTTTTTTTGTTTTTTTTGACCAAAGCTAAACTGGTGAAAAGTAGAAAACTTTTAGGTAGTAAGATGCTCAGTTCAAGAGCCTGCAAGTCTGATGGCATGAAGGTTCATTAATGCCTATACAATCGGCAGCTTGCAGCACCATGAATGCTGAAAGGTATATTCAAGTTTTAGAGCAGCATGTGGCTGAAAGTTAAACTGGCCTGCCTGGAGTTCAGACCTTTCATCAACTAAAAAATAAACATCTGGATCATCATGAAATGAAAAGTAGAACAAAGAAAACCTATTGCTGAGCAGCTCCATCAGATAACAGTGGGATAACATTCCTCTCCCAAACACAGAGAAAGAAGACAGGAAGCTCCACGGCAGTAAACATGACCCTGTCCCATTAAATTCAAGATGACTTTATTTTGTTCTTATAATTCTCAGTTTAACCATTTCATTTGTTTATATGTGTTTTACTGTGTATAAAATATTGGTTACATGATCTGGAAATGACTGCAAAAATAAAACTTTAGAAACTCTTGGTTTGATTTTTTTCTAATTCTAAATTAAAAATTCTGAATGATTTAACTTACAAGTTACTCCCACAAGCTTCTTATACTATAAAGACTGTAGATGGAAATTGTTGTGTTTCTAAGTCCCACAGCTCACCAGTAGAGGGCAGTAGAGAGCCTTTATTGTATGTATGATTATGACACGGGAGGTCAAAACCTCACTGAAACACCACTGAGTAAAATGCTTAATAGATATTATAATATTTTATATATATTACAATATGGTATAACTTTCGATATTTCTGTGCATTGTCAGAATGCTGTTGTTCTTTGTTTTACTACTTTCCTGTCTGTAACCTCATTACAACTTTATTTCCTCTTCATTATGTTGTCCAACTGAAAAATAATGTTAATTACAAACAGTTCTAACATATGCAGAGAGGTTTATATGCATATTAGTCTTGTACTGTTCGCTACATAATACATATATGTAAAGCCATGAATAAATACAATAGTGAATTCTAACAGCTGTTATATTGTAACATATATAAAATGGCATTAATAGGCCATTTAATGACATAATGCACGCAGTACCTGTCCTGCTGTTGCCTACTGTTGTGTCTCTATTGACAGATTGCTGTATTAATATTAACATGACATTTACTTTTGTTGCATTTTTAGTTTCAAACTAAAATAAAAATAACTAAAATAATAAAATAAAACAAAAAACACATTTTCATAATTATATAAAGAGCTTTTTTTAATTGAAATCCAATGAGAAACCACTGCTCTGTTAAACAACAGTCAGATGACATATATATAAAAAAGAAGAATACTGAAGAATAAGGCAAACGGTTCAGCTTTGTAACACTCTGAAATCCTTTGGAGAGGTCTGTAACACTTTCACACACAAACAGTTTGATTCAGCATCTGTTTTTTCATTAACACTGAACACCATCCAAAGGCTTTTAAAATGAAAGGGACTTCCTGCTCAGCTTTGGTATCTGTGCGTGCGTATCTTGCGGCTGAGGGTTCGGGCGATGCGGTCGACGGCGTAGCTGATGTGTCCCTGCTTCTTGTCATCTGCAAGTGACAGGCCCTCGATGTTTCCGCTGTACCACAACACCCATCCGGCCAGAGACACGAGTAAAAACAGGGCTCCTGAGCGGAGGACACAGATTCATCAATTTATTACTAGGTCATAGAAATTCATCTAAACAGAAAAATTACAACCCCGGCCCATTTAATGATCTAGTTTTGAGAAAGAAGCTAAGATTATCTCCTTAATAAAAATAATTAAAAAAAAAGATGTAGAGCACGTGTCGTTTTTAGCCTTTTTCTGTAATAGTTGATTTCCACCCACAAGTTTTCTCATGTTTTTGTGTAACATTTTATCTCCTCATCTATTTTGTTGCAGTTCTATCATAAAGGTCACTCTACTCCTTTCTTGTGCTCTGTACTTCTGCACGGTAAAAGTTCAAATGCTGTTTCATATTTGTAGAGTCTGGCATTTGTTTGACTTTGTTGCAGTTTAGCCTTTGATATTGTCTGATATACCACATAACTGATATTTACATAGTTTGCATTAGAGGTGGGACTCACCATACATCCCATGATACGATATTATCACAATACTTAACACACGATACGATATTATTGCAATTTTTTAAAATATTTTGCGATATTCAGATTCTGTACATAAAGGTAAACTTGATCAATATTCATTTTATCTAATATCAAAGTCTCACACTCAGTCTTTCTCTCATTTCAGTTTTATTGTTGACAAACTGAACGGTTTGTATTACAGTCTAGTCCAACTTAACTGAATCAACCATCTGGTACAATTATAGCTATTCTGAACTATGCAGTTTATGAAAACTATGCAGCCCCTTCAGCAACTGAAGAATTTGAAAGTAAATTAAAACAAAATATAATTTTACATTAAATAAAAAAGTTTTAAACTTAATTAAAATAAAACATGTCTTAAATTAAAATAAGTAAACTGTCACATTTGGACAGTGAAGGAATGTCAGGATTCTTGCTCAGAAAAAGGATCAACATGCTCTGAAGTCAGAGCACAAAAACCTTTTTTGTAACAAAATATCGATTTCTGCTGTCCCTGTATCGATACATTATTAGCAAACAAAATATCACCATGCTACACAGTATCCATTTTTTCCCCCACCCCTAGTTTGCATGGTTAAGACCAGCTGGACAAAATCACAAAGCACCAGGAAATGGTAATTACATCATTGGTGTCATATATGCAGTTTGCTGGCACATTTCGACGGATGCATGAATGGATGAGTGGATATTGCAGCCCAGCTTCCAGCCAGGAAAGAATCTGCAAATAAACTTTGCAGTTCTTCTGAAAACAGCTGACTCGACTATTTTCACTGCCGTGAGAAATCTGCTTTGGAAGCTCCATCACTTTGAGATTTGGCTCAGAGAATCACATTTTGTCTGTTCCCTGAAGGTAAATGGAGACATGGCTGTCTCTCTCCCACCTCTCGTGAAATTGTCTGCCTCCAGTATCAGCTCCCTGTTTGGCACTATTGTCAGAGTACTAGCTTTTTAGCTAGCGGGTGCAGAGGAGGTGTGTGTGTGTTGGTGTACAGCTACAAATATGCAGACAGCTATTCACTGAGTACCTAAAGTTATAATAACTTTTGCAGAGAGCTAATTTTGATGCTTTAAAGTTCACAGAGATGTGCAAAATTCCTTCCTCTGCTTGTGAATTAATGTATATGCTGCTATGACTGTGAGTATATATTAATTCACGCGTCACTTCTGTTTAATGTCAACCCACTTCTGTTTTTGATTAAGCCACACAAGCATACCAGAGTAGACCAACACGTCTCCAAGGTCCCTGTCTTGGATCTTCAGATTGGCGAAGACCCCCACCAGCAGAGCGGCTCCACCCACTACATCCATTAACACGGCAAACGCCAGAGCCAGTTTACAGTGGGACAACCCAGTATATTCGCCCATTATGGAGCTGGGAGGGAGGAGGAGAGGAAAGACTGTTACAATCTGACAGAACCACAGGTGAACTAAACCCGCTACAGGATCACTGATGCTTCCACGTGTACTAGTGGAAGAATGATTCACGTTAACACTGACAAAATTAAACATGTTAAATGTTTAAATTAAATGTTGTAAATTCCCAGAATTCAGACATTTACATTCTGATCAGAGTTTAGATTAAAGCTAAATACATGGGACAGAGGCCTAGAATCTGAAATGTCAAAAGAAAGAGGGACTGCTTTCCTGATTTGGTCTCTGAAAGAAATTTATGATCCTGGTCTATGAGAAGCTGTAAATACAATATCGGTCTCCTACCTGCAAAACTGGCCTCCAAAACCTGCTGACAAAGATGACACGTTCAAATATTTTAGGGATTTTGAGCATCAGTGATTCTGTGTTAAACTGAACACCACTCCTGAGCGTTCGTAATCATAGAGTACCAGATAATATGAAGGCTCTAGCTCAAGTGGTTAACTAGATAATTATATTTTAAGATAGCCTTCCAAAGATGATTTCCTAAAAAACAAAACAAAACTATTTTCCTTCATTAGAAAGCTAGGGACAGTAGGGACTTGAAACTGAAAGACGACACTAGCTGCAGTATAACAATGTACCACAGAACCAGAAGCAGCAGGTCGTACATGATTCGTGACTGAGTCTGCTTTAAAAACTGTCTCAGTTTAGTTTTAAGATGATCCCTGTTAGTTTAAGTTCTGGAGGTAAGAAGATCCACGTCTCCGATGACAACCTGCAGCTTCCATAGATGCTCCATGTGTTACTGAACCAAAAGCCTTAAGAGGAACCACGAGGTTACTGTGTTAGTCACTGATTGTGTGAGCATCTGTAAAGTCATCTAAGATCAGGAAATGTAATAAAATACAAAACTTTACATGTTTAATTTCTTAAGACTATGGAAACAGTGTAATGCTATCAGCTTCTTATCCCAAATTTGAATTGCCTGCTCATCATAAAAGGGTTGATTTATGTGAAAGCTGCCTGTGTGAGAGCCTTATAAGACTATACCAAACATATCAAATCAAACCAAAATTTATTGATATAGCACATATTAAAAACAACAAAGTTAACAATAGTGCTTCACAGTCAGTAACGCAGACGCACAGCTGCATTTTGAACTAACTGAAGCCAAGAGTACACTGTACACAAAGGAGTACGGCTTCACTGTGTTTGACAGGAGGATTCAATCTTTTTGCAAGTGGTCAACTAGACCCAGCTGTTTCTGCCTGGAGAACATAACAATGTTCTCCTGTTCTCCAATGACTCATGAACCACGGTTTTGTAAAGCTAAAAAAAGTAATAGTGCTGTTGTTGTTTTTTAAGTTACAGTCCTATGAGCAAAAATCTTGCTAATAAATAAATAATACATCAGACCTATTAAAATATAAGCTCTAATTAATAAATTAAGAGTTGCACATTTAAAGAGGTTACTTTCCCAAACAAAAGCCAGAAAAGCATCCGGATATCAGACAGAACCTCTGTGTGAACTCATACAGGTGGACTCCGGCAAACAAAACAGTAAATCATGCCTGGATTTGCGCTTACGAATAATTTTTAAAGATTTACCTGGTGTATGGTTTTTGGCTTCAAAGACATTTCCAAAGGAAATTTTACAAATTGATCCATAAAAATGACGTTCGTCTTCTGTGTTCAACGCTAAATCCGTAAAATCTGTATTTGATGTCGTTCATTAATTTTCACGGTTTTTTCTTTACTTTGGAGAGGACCTACCAGCTTATTTTAGTGGTTAAGTTCGCCGGATTATGAACCAAAGTTAATTTAAAGACTTTCTTTCACACATAAACTTTGACTCACGTGCTGCTGTTGTCCGTTAAGTTATAAAAAAACAACGCCTCCGTAAACGGGTTTGTTCTCTCCACCGTGTTCTTCACTTCCGGCTTGATCTGCGCTCTCACTCACCTGCAGCCACCACGCCCTTCTGGTGACACGTTTCCGGTCCGGATTTCACCCTCTTCTTCTTTTTCTTTTCCTTTGCTTCCTGGCATTTTACAGCTTCATAAACGCAAAGAAATTTATTTTTAAAACGCACTTTTTATTGTTATAGTTTCCCTGTATTTATTTAATGTGAGTGTTTTTATTGATTAATAAAGAATAATAAGGGTCCCTTTTAACACTTTTTAGATATTTCTTTTAATTTGAATGGAAATCTTTTAGGGGGTAAAAAAAACAACAAAAAAAAAACAAACACCGCCCCTCTGCGCATGTGTGAAACAACTAAATCTGCGCGCGGTACACCTGTTCCCGCCAGTATAATCAGGTAATTGCCACCGGGAGTGTGCGAGGCGGGCTGTAAGGCCGCAGGTGTGGCTGGTTTCAGGTCATATTACTGAAGTATAACTGCGCACAGAACTACTGGAGACAAATAATAACAGGTTTATCCAAACACCGCTCTGTAGCTGCTGCCCGGCAGACCTCTCAGCCATGAATCCTTCCACCAGCAGAGAGGATGCAAGCCCACCAGGTAACAACATGCGGCCCATCCACTTGCCCACAGCAGGCGTACGAGCGCCAGGAGTCAGACATTTAAACTTTTACACCTTCTCCAAACGCACTCTTTCTTTTTCTTCCCTGCACATGTTAAAAGAATGAAAAGTGGACTCGCCTTTAGCTTTAACGCAGCTAAAACCTGATCACAAACATTCCCGAGAAGCAGTGCTGGCTGCCCTTTTGTGTCCTGGCATCACTTTTACTTTTAAATACACGGTCCTTGTTTCTTTGCTAGTTTTCTGTAATGACTGTTTTATTGATGCTCTGCTTTCTTCTTTTCATTTCACTCTTTGGGCTTTCACTCCGTTTTTCTAAAGCGTAAGCGGGCTACCAGGCTATGCGAGTAACCTCGGTGAGTTGTTGGTTTATTAACCTTAACAAGCGACTGATAAGCAGTAATTAATCTGCATTTGTCAACCACAAGAGCCTCTTTTTAAAACGTAAACTTTCGCTTCGTTGTTTTGTTTCATATTATTATATATATATATATTTTATAAATATCATGTCTTTGAATTTGGGTAGGACGTTAAGCTAGTAAAGCTAAAGGGAAAAGGTATGAGTTTATCAATTATACCAAAATTCTGTCACTGCTACTTATTTTTGTATTATGCTTTGACTCGGTATTTTGAACAACTGAATTTATTAATCTCTATAAAAAATAACTTTTTAATTAAGAGCATTTCCTAAATAAGTCACAACCTTTGGGGATGAGCGTTGAAACCAGAGAATTATTACTAATGTGGCCCAATAAGAACAATAATTGTAGTCAATGGTGTTTGGTTAATTGGTGATTCTAAATTGGCCATAGGTGTGAATTTGAGTGTCTGTGTCAGACAGCTAAATTAATCAAATAAGCACTAAGGCCTCCAGTGTGAACTTAGTGTTTGTGTATGAAGCAATAGATGGTAGACAGAGAAACACACACTTGTTGTGTGGAATATCACCTAACATATTAAAATGTTCATACTGATAACATTTATTAAAGGCAAGATGGAAACATTTTTCACAGACTTCAGGTTTATTAGTTACTATTTTTGAGATTTTTTCCTCTTTTCTTTTTTTTTATGTCAGAGCACTACATGCCCCAGTCATCATTAGCAGCTGCAGCATCATCTTCATCAGCAGCAGGAGGAGGAGGAGGTTTATATCTAAATGCCTACGAGGTCTCCTTTCCCCTGGAGGAGAATATAGAACGACCTCCTCCCTATCACCTGAACCAAGGCCAGCAGATGATGGATGGTATGTCACTGAAAATGTTTGTAATTCCCAAACAGTTGATGCTTTTGTTAAATTCTTTGACTAAAAACTAGAAAGAACAGCTTCAATCACATCCCGATTGTTTGATTTTAAACCCATGGTGCTGGTTTATAGAAGCAAAACTACAAACATGTCACTGTCCAAAAACATTTCGACAAAACATTTATTTTTTGACACCTTGTTTTAATCTCTGGTAGGTTGGTCAGAATTTTTTGGCTTCCTGGTATAATATGTATTCATAAACGGTTAACTTATATATATATATATATATATATATATATATGTGTATATATATATATATGTGTATATATATATATATGTGTATGTGTATATATATATATATGTGTATATATATATATGTATGTGTATATATATATATATATATATATATATATATATATATATATATATATATATATATATATATATAAAATCTCAAAATTTTTATGTTCATTCTTTCCCGTCTTTTCCCTCGTCTTCCTCCTCCTGCAGAGCCAGTGGTGCAGGAGCCTCCTCACTCTCAGTACAGCACCTTCATGCTGATCTCTAACCTGCGCGCTCACCTCTACGTCACTCTGGAGAAGAACGCCTGGCTGCAGAAGCGCATCGAGGAGCTCGAGGAGGAACGCAACTTCCTGCGCTGCCAGCTGGACCGCTTCATCGTCAGCATGAGGAGTCCTGAGGGTCAGGCTCGTTGAGTCTCACCCCATTTTTAGTTTTCAGAAATAAAAAAGCATTTGATTTTGTGTTTTCCCAATTACAGAGTGGAGCGGGGACGCCCAGCGTGGTGTGAAGGTCCAGCCTGCCATCTCTCCTTCCCCTCCGTCCCCCATGACCACCAGGTCCGGGATGACCCTCAAACGCATCCAGGGATCAGGATCTCGGAGCCGCCGCAACGCTGGTGAGGAAGATGCTGACACACGTATGTAAATGAATATGTTCTAAATGCTTAACTTTAAAGTAGAGAAGTCTTTTTGTCATGTTTTTGTTTTGTTGGGGGTTTTGTAGCTGTAACCAAGCAGGAGTTTCACGTGGAAGAAGACAAATATTACACCGAGGACGAGTATGTGGAGGAAGAAGAAGAGGAGGAGGAAGAGGTGGAGGATGTGGACTCTTCAGTAGAGAAGGGGATTAGGAAGAAGGGCAAAGGGCGGGTCAGTGGAGAGCCAAGGATGAAGATGAGGAGGGTCTTCAGGATCACACACGGGAGGGAACGACAGAGAGGTGAGAGTCATGTGACAGAAGACATGATGTAATATAACTATAATCCACGAGAATCCTGTTTTGGTTCTGATGTGAAAAGTTTAAAAAACAAAAGTCGTGTTAAAATCCAGAACTTTGTTTTTAATCCCAAAAACATTCTTATCCAAACTCCCCCCTGTTGTCAAATATACATAATATGGGCTCGACTTGCATTTCTAACCCCAGCTAAGAAGTCGTTATTAGAAACTCATCATTCTGAATCAGCAGGAAACAAAAACGCTACAACAACACTGTGCTGCAGCCTCAGCCTCCTGTCTATGACACACTTCCTTCACTCAGCATTTTATGTTCCTTCCATCAGTTAAAGACCCAGACGGGGTTTTGATCCGTTACAAGAAGATCCTGTCCACCTACCAGCGGGTGAGGAGCATGTCCAGAGCCTTCCAGATCCACGGAGTCGACCGAAACACCATGGCCTCCACCTCCCCCATCGCCGAGCTGCTGCTGGTGGCTCCAGAGAAGGTGAGGACTCCTCTGATTTCCTGTTTTATTGAGCTGTTCTTTCAACTAAGTCATTTGAAGAAAAATAATAATAATTTGCGATCTATATTGATCTGTATTGTATCTGTGAATTTTTAAAGTCTACATTTTAAGGAACTCCAATGATTCACTCTAATTTTATCACACTTTCCAAGTAAAGCGCTTAGACTCAAAGGGATGTTTCCATTAAAGTTTCTAGTGTTGAAATAATTCTTTGCATGTAGGATTCTCTAAAAATAAGAAAACTTGATAGGAATAACCTCATAGAGCTTCTGTTTGCATATTATAAAACTGGAAATATTTTAGAATCCGTGAACAGTCCAACGTTTCCTGCAGGTGTCAGAAGTCGGAGAGTTTGAGGCGTCGAAGGAGAAGCTGTTGGATTACGCCCGGAGGTGCTACAAGACGATGGATGACGAGACGCACGCCAAAGTCCAGACCATGAAGAAGACTCACAAGCTGCTGCCCATCTCCTACAGGTTCAGAAACTGAGAGCGGAGCGAGGCGGGCAGCAGGACCAGCTGGTGGGAGCTTTCTGCACTTTGTTCTCATTTTTCTTAAAGTCAGAATATATAATAGGATGTGGGAAGATTAAATGCCAAATTACAGAGCGTATTCTGATGTATTTATTTATTTATTTTCATTGAACTGCTTTATTTATGTTTTTTTCTTGTTTTTGTTTGTTTTTCCTTGTGCAGCTATTACAGTTGAGAGTAGTTTTTTACTCCTCTGAACTATGACAGTGTTTCACACTGAAGTTCTTGTTTTTTGGGGGTTTTTTGTTGTTTTTTTTGCTCTACCTCAAAAATTAACTGAAGAATTAAAAAGAGAGAGTGCATATGTTGTTAATTATAATACCTCAGAGATTAGTTTTCTTTTCAGAGGGAACTGTCTGATGCATCAGTGCCTGCAGATATTTTATAGAGCAGGTATAAGAGACAGAAGTTCGAGTAAATGTGCCTTGAATTTTTGTTATATAAGAGAGAAATATTTATCTTTATTTTTTGGCTTAGTGTTTGATTTTTCCTTTTGCACTGAAATGATGTACATGGATTTTTTGATGTTTCATTAAAAAAACTTTATTCATTGATATGTTTCATACAAAAGTTGTTTAAGTTAAATGTGAAAGTATTAACGATGATGTGAATTTTTTTTCTTTTTTCAATTCTGATAACATAAGATGTAAAATACAATACTGTACAGTAGATTCAATAACCTTAAATGTATGAATGTATTGTTTTCCTGACTCTGACTCATTTGATGTAATGAGGCTGAAAGTGACAACGTGCTGAGCTCAGGGTTTACAAATAAAGTCATTAAGAGCTAAAGAAATCAAATTAGACTGAAATGTTTTGCTAGAAAGATGTTATCTAAAAAAAGAAAAAATAGACTTGCAGACTCTAGCGCCCTCCAGTGGAAGAATTTGGCGAATTAGTTCATTAATGAAGAGAAATTGTTATTAGGGATCAATGGGATCCAAAAAATTTAATATTGATCCGGGCTCAAAACATAAAAATCTTTTCCCAGTTTTTTTTTCATGTACATCTAAATGTATATTATTACATATGGGTTTATTATAGGTCTATTTTATGCTCCACATCATTTGGGATTTGCTTGTAATTTTATTTTATTTTTTCACTAATCTAATGATGAAACTGACCTCACAGCCCATTGTTCACCAGTGGGCTAGTTTCAGTCATTATGCAAATGTGCTGTTGCAAGGCAAGTTTATTTGTATAGCACAATTCAACAGCAAGGTGATTCAAAGTGCTTTACAGAGACATTGGGAACAAAAACAAATAAAAAGCATGATTTAAAATTGATTAAAACAAGCAAACAAACTAACTAATTAACAGACAAACAAACAAAACGGTATATAAAATCAAAACAGATAAAATCAGAACAGTGGATAAAATCAGTAGTTAAAATGTAAGTTTTGAAATTTAAGCTTAAAAGTGTGGATTTGGTGCTTTATTCAAATGCAGCTGAGAACAGGTGAGTCTTCAACCTGGATTTAAATAAACTGAGTGTTTCAGCTGATCTGAGGCTTTCTGGGAGTTTGTTCCAGATATAAGGAGCATAAAAGCTGAATGCAGCTTCTCCGTGTCTGGTTCTGACTCTGGGAACTGATAAAAGACTGGATCCAGATGACCTGAGGGATCTGGAAGGTTCATACTGGGTCAGGAGGTCACTGATGTACTTTGGTCCTAAACCATTCAGAGCTTTATAGACCAGCATCAGAACTTTAAAGTCTATCCTCTGACGGACAGGCAGCCAGTGTAAAGACCTCAGAGCTGGACTGATGTGGTCCACTTTTTTGGTCTTAGTGAGGACTCGAGCAGCAGAGTTCTGAATGAGCTGTAGTTGTCTGACTGGTTTTTTTAGGTAGACCTGTAAAGATGCTGTTACAGTAATCGAGCCTACTAAAGATGAATGTATGGACTAGTTTTTCCAGGTCCTGTTGAGACATCAGATCTTTTATCCTTGAAATATTCTTGAGGTGATAGTAAGCTGATTTTGTTATTGTCTTATAACAAAATCATCATCTCACTAAAAGGTTGGTGAAACCTGCAGTCAGCTGAGACTGAAGACGTCACTTGGATGAGTGACAAAATGTTTCTCCCACAGAAAGCGCTACGTCCACATGAACAGAATCAACTTATTTGGGATTTTCTTACCTGGGTGATTGAGCATTCATCGAAACATGCCTGACACAAAAACGCAGTTTTAGAAGTTTGATATGTCTTATCAACTGAAGACAACACTACATTTATATGAGTCGTTTTAATCCAACATGGATTTTTATCTTTAATGAAACTCCAGGAAAATATTTGAAATGCATTTTTTTCAACTTTGAAGCTGTAGATATGTTAGTTAGAATTCTTTTGTGTACACTGAAACCTGGGTTTGTTAATCCTGATTGGTCGAGGCTTGTCAGGGTCAAAATGAAATCTTAATGCGGCTGACAGTTTCCAACATCTGGATACTTCATGGCAGCAGATTAAAGCTATGCTTTCAGATTGAGGTGTTCCTTTTTTGTAACAAGTGTTTTGTTGAGTTGCTCTCTGGGATATAAATATAAAGTGAGGTGATCATGTCAACCAGTAAAAATGAAATATTGAAAAAATAAATAGCATTTTCACTGTATGTGAAAGCATTTTGTTGGAAGCTGTTGAGCACGGATCACATCATGAGACTGGTCGTCTGGAATTCATCTGACTCTAAGATCTAAGTCACAGTTAGTTGTAGAGCCTATAACTCACAGCCTGCTCTATCACAATCATGGTTAATCCAAAGCACTGTGCAAACATGCTTATCTGATTTATGACTGCAACTGTATGTGAAAGACATATTGTTGAATCTACACTGTTCATCATCTGTTCACTAAATTCAAACTGAATTTTTAATTTAACGTAGTTTAAACGATAGAGGAATATTTTGAGGTCATTTGCAATGGTTGTTATTAATGGTCGAGACCTCTTGAGAGCTGGACTGCTTGTTGCAAATGTTCTAAAATAACACACACTACAAGTCTGGCCTTAAAGCAACAATGACAAAATAATGCATTAAATAAGATAAAACTTAACAGGTGTGTGCTTAAAATGTCAGGATCAATAGAGACAGGTCAGTTTGCTCAGATGGAACTGGACGAAAATGTTTGTTGTTTAATGTTACACTGATCCAGACCTTCCCAAAGTGTGGGGCCCGCCCCCTAGGGAGGGGGCAGCGCCATTGCAGGGGGTCGCAGTAAGAAGAGGAAAAAAAAAACAACAAAGCTTGGACACTGCTAGCACAGGGCGCCCACACAAACGCAAATCAGGAGATGAAGCATAGCTGAATATGTTTCCAAACCAACTTCATTCTAAGCCAAAGATTAGAAAATATGGTGAAGCATATTTTCCCTTTGGTTTCACCTGCACAAGTGCTGAGGTAGGTCTCCTCAGCAGGATTGGTTTTCCCTGTGTCGGGAGCAGCGCTGGGCTGTTTAAATCACGGACAAACAGTATCCCACATTCTTGATTTTTAGTTCACAAACACTTGTTGTAATGACTAACTACTCCTGACATTTTGGAGATGTTTGCTCTTTATACAGTAAAGTTACAGTGGGATACAAATAACATCAGGCTGATCCTGCCACGATTTGTCCCCCGGTTCAAATCACGGACAAACAGGATCCCACAGCTGTTTATGTTTTTAAACCCATTTTGCACAGAGAGGCATTTTTTGAAAAATGTATTGATAGTAATGTTGAACATTATTACACAGGAAAAAAAACAACTACATGTAAAATAATTACACCGTGATGCCTCTGACTTTCTAAATGGAGGGACAGTAACTGCGTGTGTATAAGCGTGTAAAACCTGCAGATAGTCAGATTAACAGTATTTTGTCTCTAGCTGCCATTCTGCAGTTCATCTCATGTAAACAATAACGTGGCGCACAGCGTGACGTGAAAAAAGGCACATACCTTTGACGTTATGTGACGAACTCTGTATTCCTCGTCCACACGTAAACGCAAAAAAGGGTTGTTTTTTTTTAGAAAAATATCAGTTTTCGTTTATTCCAAACGCCGTTTACGTGTGGACGAAACAGCTGCGTGTTCAAAAATACCCGCGTAGGTGCGGACGTGGCGTAAAAGAGTTAGTAGTTTATTTTATTACTACCTGTAATTTATTGCAGATTACTTGTATTTGCTTAATTGTTTGCAAAATGTTTGAGGTGTAAAATAAACCGCAATGGAGCAAAATATGGGTGTGTGTGGTTGGAGGATGTGCGTGTGTGTGTTTTACATTTTTCTTGTAAAACAAAGGAGGGCCTAGCAAAAAAAGTTTGGGAACCACTGCACTGATCTATGAGCCATTCAAGCATAAAAAGGCACCAAACTCAAGAAATAGTTCACACGTCACAAATTAGCAAAGATCCCATTTTAAATCGTGTCTTTAGACACTTTGTAACTTGCACGCTGTTGCAAAAACACACAATTTGTTCCCATTTCTTTACTTGAATCCTTCCAAAATGACAGCAAACATCCAGCAAAGACCTGAGAGATGCATCCGACTCTTCAGTTATATCTACTGTTCACTAAAGAAATGGTCTCAGTGGAAAGATGGCTGTCAGGAAGCCATTCTTAGCAAAGGAGGAAAAAAAAGGCTGCGGTATGCCAAATTACACAATAACTTGAATGCACATTACAGGCAACTGGTCTAAAGTAGTGCTGAATCCAATTTTGAAGGTTTGGCTACAATTTGTTATCAATATTTGCAGGAGTACATGGGAGGTCACAGGAGGGTTGTGGCTATGGGCATCTGTACAACATGGTGGAAGCTCTGTGATGGTTTGGAGCTTCATTTCAGCTGGTTTGTTGGAGATCAAAACAGGTGATATTGTAATAACTGTGAAAGCAGCTGGGAACAGCTTCATTTTCAGCATGACAGCATGGCTCAAGACTTTTGCACAGTACTGTATGTAATAATGCCATTCATTAAATTGTTATTTGCAATATGCAAAGAGGTTTTTTGACTAATCATTGACTAAGCATCGAATTATGCAAAATATTCAAACTTGTACCCACTAAAATAAACAGCTTGTATACGTTTATATTTATGTATTTATCTATTTATTTGTAGAGTCACATTTATATTATAAACTACTCTTTTAGTTTTTAGCAGAAAACAACATTATGATAAACGTTTACTGTCATGGCGTTCAAAATAGAAAAATATAAAATAAATGACAACTGCACAAACTTCATTTCCCACAAGACATTGCGGCACACAGAGGGGGGTGCGTTTAGTGACTGAGGGAGCGGGGGGAGGTCGTAAACTCAGTTTACCCTTTAACCTTTCTGCGCGGGCCAATCAGAGCGGGAGCTACGCTGGAAGTAGTAAAACCAGCCTGTTTGGACTGACAACCGGTTTCACCGAATAGAAGCGCGGGAGCCGCCTTCGGTGGCCAATCACAGTCGAGCTAGGCGGAACTCCTGTCCAACAGGGCATCGGAGGAGGAGGTGTTCCTGGTAGCCATCTTGGATGTGCGGAGTGATTGTTTAGCGAGAAGAATTGACATTTTTTAAAAAGGAAATAACCCTTCGTGGTGAATCGCTGAAGATTTAGCGGAGTGTGGCAACTGAGGAAAGCACTCGCACCTCGGAAAAATCCAGGTAAAGTGACGGCCGAGCCAGAAGTGATGAATTTGTGTGCCTTCCCCCTATTTTGTCTCTCCCCCTCTCCAAATTGTGTCTCCCACATCAAATAGCGCAGCCAGTGGGAAGCTGCAGCTCTCGGTACTGCCAACAACTTCAAGTGTGCGCGTTTGCATTGGAGTCGGAACTTCCTCTGCCGAGCCGCGGTGTGTAACGCGAAGTTGAGTTTGTTTTGAAGTGTATGTGCTGGGCTGGAGCTGCTCTCAGAGTAATGATGCCCGCATTGTTTGTAAACATCCCGGGCTAACAAATACTACTCCCTCGGTGCACAAACGCCACCTGGGTGTCTGCTCAAAGCCTCTCAAAGAGCAGCCCGGCTGTCAGACACGGTCATAAAAGGCTAGGCGTCCTCAGTTGGTCCAAACTTAGTTCAGTGTGGACAGGAAGGGGCTGTCTCCAGATGTGTGCAGATGTGTGTAAAACTAATGCTGGAGCTTATTTGACAGTGTTTCTTTATTGTAGTTCTGTTATTCAGACTAGGACTCAGTTACGAAACAGTGAAGCTCTTTTAAGTCAGAGTTCAGGTTTCCCGCAAACGTTTTGATCCCAGAAACCGAGTAGAGGACAAAGAGTTAGCAAATAAGCACACACAGCTGGGAGTTTAGTTAGCTAAGGTGGTTTAATGTGAGATTACCTTTAGCAAGCATACAAAGTTCAACAGCACCACAAAGGCTTCAATCACCTATTAATCCCAAACCCTGAAAGTTGAACTTCCTACATAACTTGTCATCAATGAAATAGAATACAATTTTATTTATGCTGCACCTTTTAAAAAACACAGTTTACAAAATGCTTTGGCAGACATACAGCAGTGGAATGATCAAAGTGTAGATTAAACTAAAAATAGGCAGCATACATAATAAACAAAACAAGGGAAAGCTGATAACCAGAAGCTAATCTTGTCTTATTACAAAGTGTTTTAGGAAGACAGCTGCCAATTTATCTGTTCTTTTTTATCAGTGCTGGCATATTTTATCTCATCATGGAACACATATAGCAGCATTGCTCTGCATTTTAAAGCCTGGGAGCCTGTGTTACTTTGATTAACACAGGCCACAAAGTCACAAATCACACAAGTGTTTTTAACTTGTTTTTTGGCCATTTCATAGGCAATATGTACCTTACGCAGTGGGGGGGTCTCTTTTTTAGGGGGTGGCAAAATTTGTCTTATGCAGGAAAACCCTGGCTTTGCATGCCGGAGTCACCTGGAGTCCTTTTTTAAAATTTTTGTTTATACACTGACAAGCGTTTGGCGGTTTTATCCACCTCCAATGGAAATTCCCTTCTTCCAGTGCTGCAACAAAATGATTTTATTTTTTAACCGCTTGGTTCATTTGTTTTGCAGCTAGTAAAGCATACCACACATTTTTTGTTTTTAAATCAGTGGTTCAAATAAGGCACTATGTGTACCAGTCATGCTTAAAGCTAAAGGCCTTCTTCACATAAAATGGCCTTTGGGTCCACACATGGATAATAAAACCTCTGGAGAAATACTTTTTTTCCACTCAGGAAGTTTATCGGGATGTAAAAGGTGATGACAGTGCCGTTTGTTTTTTTCTTGGCATTTATCTCTATGTGCCTTGATTCACTCAGCGTCTAAACTCAAAAACTAAAGGTGTGCAAATCTCTTTGACAGCCTCACTTTAGCCACAGGACAGGAACATAAAATAAAATTGTATAGGACATGTGCTCCGTGCCTTGAATGAGTGAACAATGATGAAACAAAGTGTGGCCATAGATTTCTCCCTTGTAACTGGGGATCAGTACATCTGTAGTAAACCTATGCTGCAGAGACCTCTATAACCTATATGTGCACCTACTTAGAAACATAGTTACATATCATGTTGACACAGCTACTGTAATTGGCCTGTTCAGTACCTTGGACTCCTCCTTTGCATTTCAGCTACTTTTGTGTTGCAGTTTTTACATAAATCTGCGAGATTATAATAATCATAGCCTCAATGTAAGGACTCTCAGATGTCAGCAGTTTCAGGAGGGAGGGATGTGAGGGAATGTACAAAGAAGTTGAAAAAGTTGAGGGTCAAATATGTTTGCCTGTAGAAAAAAAACCATCACAAAAGTCCCAGCATTTTTTTTTCTATCAAGGCTGGCACTGCATCTAAAATACCAGGACACAACTACAAGGTAATTAACGTGTAATGCACCACATACAAGCATGAATGCCTGCAGGCACGTCAGCATAGGTTGCGTTATAGGCTGTCATTGCAGAAGGTTAAAACAGCTGTAAGAAGTCTTCTGTCATCATGTGGTAACAATAGACAGCCATCTTTAAAAACATTTTACAAGCACTATACAAATACAGGCCATTTACCATTTATTTTGACATTTTCCAGATATCCAAATATTGACTGCAAAGTTTTTATGTTTTGTACTGCAAATGTAATAATGTACCAAATACTGGTGGTCAGTCTTGGTTGTTGATTATCTGTATCATCCATGAAAAAGTCATGTCAGTTGATTACTAATGTGTCCTTTGAGACAATAAATAGGCTACGTTCACACTGCAGGTCTTGATGCTCAATTCCGATTTTTTGATCAAATCTGATTTTTTTGTCTGCTTGTTCACACTACAAATAAAATGCGACAGCAAACGCGCTCTAGTGTGAACGCTCAAAGCGGCCGCATGCGCAAAAGAAGACGTCACACACAACGCGCTCTGTTTAGACCCAGACCAACAGTATTGTTTGACTGATGGCCCTTAATATAAAGACTTCGGACTTCACGTTTCCCAATTTTTGCTTTAAGTTATTTTGTTATTTACATAATAATGTAAATAACCTAATAATGATCCTTATTGCTGTTTTAGAGGAGCGGTGCTTCAAAGGATAGTTGCAGATTTCTGTCAGAATCTGCAGATTATACAGTACAAATAAAATGTTCACGTTTCTCCAACGTTGTCTTCCCAGCAGTTTCACTGACATCTACACGGGACGGCCAGGAAGCGTTCGCGATGTCTTCTCCGGCGCTGATAATTGGCTTCTGTCTTGTGTCAGTGACGTAAAAGACGGATTTAATGCGACATGACCATCAAACAGCAGTCGCTTTCTAAAACATCGGATATATATCGGATTCAGTACCACATACAAAAGTGACCCAGATCGGATTTGAAAATATCGGATTTGTGCCGTTCACACTGTCACACCATGATCGGATATGGGTCGCATAGGGTCAAAAAAATCGGATTTGATGCGCTTTCGCCTGCAGTGTGAACGTAGCCATAGTGATATTGGCTGCCTCTTCAATGAGTTCATCATCCTGTGGATGGACTTGGACTGCAGCTGGTAGCGGTTGATCGTGTTCTGCTCTATAGCCTCTGTGAGCTCAGAGTAGGAGCACCAGTTGTTAACTTGCGTCGGGTTCTGATTAGCGATGCTTCAGCTTGCGGTGGATCTCCAGATTAGTAGAACGATCACCAGTTGGTGGGGTTGGAGTTAGGGACTGGATATTGATTAGATCCTGACTATAACAGCTGGATCTGATGTCAGTGATGGCTGATGCATTCACTTCAGTTCTGTGTGGTTCTGTTTTTACTTCAGTGCATGACAGTAGCTGCTAGTGACAGAGCTTACATAGCATGGAGGAGGCTAACAAAGCAGCAGTTCGGGGGTGTTTCATGGCTGGTACACCGCAGCTTTTCTTTGTATGTTTGCAAAACCTTTTTTATTTAACTGCAGACTGTGGTTAAAGTGAGCTGATGTGACTGAAAAGTTCATTGCATTGGCTTCAATCTTTCACTCTTATGTTTGGTCATTATATGATGTTGAAACTAGAGTGATGTTGGTTTGGTTAGAAAGCTTTTATTACACGTAGGGTAACATAAAGCGGCTCAACTCAATTAGAATTCTTTCACTTCAGCTGTTGTCTTGAACAAAAGGAATGACTTGCAGTCTCTTCCTCTGAGACGGAGCTTATTAATATAACTCTGCTACTGGATCAGTACCCTGTATCAGCAGATAGCCACAGGCAAGGTGTTTGAAGCCTACTGAAAGTGGAAAAAGGTAGGCTGCGTGCATTTTTACCATGCAATGCTACTGCCAGGGAACATTTGCTAATCATCATTAACCAGAGAGTTAGAAGAATGCACTACTACCTGACAGAACAGTAAAACATGTCAGATGGTACTCCACAAACAGAGAAACATGCAAAGAGTAAATCTTGTGTGGTGCACCTTTAAAAAGTAAATTGAAACAAGATCCAATGCAAAGGAGCCATTTTTGTTTTTGATTAAATGTTCATCTCCTCCTAATCTGCATTTTAAGAACAGGGGTCAAACCTGCTGCAACAAGAGCCTTCACTTCTTGTCTCGGACACACAAATAATGATAATAATAATGATAATAATGGATTGGATTTATATAGCGCTTTTCAAGGCACCCAAAGCGCTTTACAATTCCACTATTCATTCACTCTCACATTCACATACTGGTGGAGGCAAGCTACGGTTGTAGCCACAGCTGCCCTGGGGCAGACTGACAGAAGCGAGGCTGCCATATCGCGCCATCGGCCCCTCTGGCCAACACCAGTAGGCAGTAGGGTAAAGTGTCTTGCCCAAGGACACAACGACCAGGACAGAGAGCCCGGGGAACGAACCGGCGACCTTCCGGTTACAGATACGCTACCCAACCCCCTGAGCCACGGTCGCCCCAAATAAAAATGTAAATGTTTTTTCTGTAGCTCTTAGTTTCACTCAGCTTATGTGTCAAAAGAGCATCACAAGCAGTAGCGGTGCCGGCGTCGTCACATATGCCTTTCTTTAATGGCCCGTGTCCGAACCTGACAAGTGGCGTGCTGCTAGTTTGCGCCTTGAAGCTGACACAGCATCTTCTCAGCCTCACCTCAGACTGCTCATTAATAACATGTCTGCACCGCCTGTCCTTACTTGACTTTGTTAAGTGTGCTTTGGTCACTTTCTGCGGCATGAGGATCATCTTCTCAATTTGATGGGTGTCCAATCAACGAAGCAGCTCTTATGTCTTTGAAGTTAGAATATTAAATATTTCAGCATCTATATTCATCTGTGTGTGGCTTTTTTCGATTATGCTGCTTATCATAAGGTTTTGACTTCTTAACCTGCTAGAAAATAGAAAAGAAATTTATTTGTTTTCTGTTTCACTCCAAGGCTAAACATTTATTATCATAATTATAACACTTTTGGCTCTTGGAGTTTGACTCACTGTGTCACTTTAGTACAGCGGTCTCCAACCTTTTTTGCGCCACGGACCGGTTTATGCCTGACATTATTTTCACGGACCGGCCTTTAAGGTGTCGTGGATTAATACAACAAAGTAAAACTAGTACCGGTACCGAAAAAAAGAAGATTTATTCATAACACACGTGAAAAGACCAAGGAAAACCGAGTTAACGATAAAAACAATAACAAAATAACGCTGAAAACTATACATTTCACACCTGAGCCTCAACTCTTGCGGCCCGGTACCAAACGACTCACAGACGAGGCCCGGGGGTTGAGGACCGCTGCTTTAGTGCTTAAATGGTTCCAATATCTCAGACTTACAGTTGTCTATCGATTGGCTTATAATAATTAATTAATAAATCCAGAAAATTTACTATCAGCATTGAATACATTATTGTTCTCACTGGCTGCTTATAAAATCGAGGGAAAACTTGATCAGCCCGGTTTTACATAAAGTAAGTGAAACTTCAGTGATGTCAGTCCGTCCAATTAGGAAGCATAAACCACCAGGAATCCATTTCAGCTGCTTTAGTACAAATCTAAGTGACAACAGGTGCACTGGGGGATCAACAACAAGACGACCCCCAAAAAGGGAATGGTTTAAGCAGGTGGTGATGGCAGACCATTGCTCTCTGCTTAGCCCTCCCAACTTTTTAGGGCAGGGGTGTCGAACTCCAGGCCTCGAGGGCCGGTGTCCTGCAGGTTTTAGATGTAACCCTGGGTCAACACACCTGAATCAAATGATCAGTTCATTACCAGGCTTCTGGAGAACTTCAAGACATGTTGAAGAGGTCATTTAGTCATTTAGATCAGCTGTGTTGGATCAAGGACACGTCTAAAACCTGCAGGACACCGGCACTCGAGGCCCGGAGTTCGACACCTGTGTTTTAGGGTCTTTGTTCCTGCTGGTAGCATGAGGCAGTACCTGCAGCCCATTCAGGTGCGTGCAGGTTGTCCAGCTCCTCCAGCGAGACACGGCATCACAGGAAGCTTTGCTGTGTCTGATGTTCTCGTGTTGGTGCTGTTCCTGACTATATAACCTGGACTTAATTTACTACTATTTGTCCAGGTTTAACATTGCAAATGATCAGTCATATTGCTGTAATGTCATAGTTTTGAGACGTGGAAAAATAATTGCTAGTGTCCACAAAAGTCAGAGAAGGCGGGCATTTAGGTTTAAATTGTGTTTGTAGTTCCAGTTATGGAGTTGCGGTTTGGTACGTGGTGTGATGGTGTCTCTGTTGCAAAACTATGACATCACAACAATGAGCTTGGTCACTGGCAGTGTTGAACCTGGGATATTAGTTTTGGCGATCTGGGAACGGTACCAGCACGGGGATATCCGACCGCGTGGAGATGCCAGGAGAAGTTACATGAGGAGAGCTCATGGACAGGGCGGTTGGTTGTTTTGCAGGGACAAAAATAAATCTGAATAATAATAAATCATTGAACATTGAGCCATCTAATGAAACTGTTATGAAACCACAGGTAAACATTGGCCACTGGTGCTGGTGAATCCTAACAAAAAACAGCATTGTTTTGGTGGTGACCACGAGGCTGACCTGTTGTGCGATCAGTAATGATGAATAATAGCACACAATGCTCGTCCTTCATCGACAGATTGGGTATCAGATCTGATCTTCTGCAGCTGATTAAGTGCTCCGCTGGCTTGTGCCAATTTGCAGTCGAATTAGTTCTCGCTGATTGCATTTTCCCCTGCCGATATTAACGAACAATGATGCTGATGATTGCTTTAATGAGCTTAAAGCAACTCACTGTTCACTCACTTGTGAATGTATATAAATGCCTTTAATTAGTGACAGTTGACTTAATGACTTTGTCATATATACACCCTTAAAGCAAACTTAATTGTTAGTGCATGTAACCATAGAGGCACTGAGATGATGTTCTTAATCAGACCTCTGTTCCTGCATTATGCTTTGAGTTGCTTTTAGTGTTTTAGTGCAGCTGTAGTCAAAACAGGTTCTCACACAATATTATGTTATCAAGGGGCAGAAGTAGAGTTAAATTAGGATCCCACAGCATGAATAAAACATCAGTACTGAGCTGATTAAGATTGTATTTATCTGACAGAAAGAAAAAGAAATTCATAAAAACAAATGCGCAGTAATTACTTTGTATCGGCATTTCAAGTAAGTGCGATCCACCTGGAGGCATCCGGATCATTTATCTGCAGTCAGTTGTATCTCGAATCACCTGGAACCCTAAATGACCTTCCATAGTACTACGACAGTATGAAATTACAAAACACCTTAATGCCAGGTTTATATTTACAGTAAACTGTGTCTGAAGGCCTGCAGCTGGTATTATATTTATTCTTGTGCTGACTGATGAGCTCTACTTTCCAAACATTTTATCTACACAGGCCACCTGCAACTGTAACTGCACGCAGAAGTACTTTAGGGCTGCTCGGTTATGGCAAAAGTCCACATCTTATGGTTTCGTTTTTCCAGTAATTGTAATCTGTATTATTTATTTATTTAATTTAATTTATTTCAGAGGTGGAGGCGGTGGGGACTGGATGATCCGCTGTTTACAGCATCGCTGTGAAGGCAATGGATAAAACGAGAGCTTTGTAGCAACCATTCATTATAAAACTAATTTTATCAAACTGTGATTGAAATTAGGCTCTTATTATTGGAGATATTAGAGATTTTTGTTTTAATCACTGTATGTTTTAATGAAGTCGTCATCAGTTGAGTTTAAGAAGAAGAAATGTGAGGAATGACTTTGGTGTGTCTCTGCTATGAAAACCTTGGAGGCCACGTGCTCAAAGCAAGTTTTTGATGAAGCCACTTCTATTCCTAAACGGCTCTTCTGCCATACCTGTCGTACCTGCTCACCTCTATCAGCGCAGCAGTGTTAGGTATCACTGCTGAGTCAGATTGAATCAAAAGGTTTACCCTGGAATGGTGGCTGTCAACTTTGTTGTTGCTTTTTTTGATTTTCAGCTGCAGAAAAGTGGCGGGAATTCAGTGTGCTGCCAACAAAAACACTGTATTTCAGCAGGGCAACATAAGAAGAAAGAGAACCACAATTTACAGTAAAGTCACAAACTATTACAAACATACAAAGAGAAGCTGTTGGCATCACAGGTGCGAAATACCTCGAGACTGCCGACACTTTGCTTGCAGCTTCCTCCGTGCTCCTTTTGCTCTCGCGCTAACAACTGGTGCACTGCTGCTGACACATGGTGAGGCAAACACAGAGCAACATAGAACTGAATTGAATAGATTGGCACATTTTTACTGATACTCAATCCAGCTTTTTGAGTCAGGGTTGGAGTGATGCTTCCCAGCAGGAGACCGGTACAGTAGTTATAATTACAACAGCATAGAGCCAGATGTAAGTCAACACCTCAGTCACTGGGTGAGACACCGTCAAAAATCACAAACAAAGGCACCGGGAACGTTTAATGATCCTTCCACAGGTTCACCCACAGAAACATTTCGACTTTTGCTTCCTTTAAAGAGGCTTCCTCACCAAAGGTTCTCACTGGAGAACCAAACTGAGTTTTAGCAGCTAATGAGGACAGTTGTGTCCACATTTCTGCCTCTGTCCTCAATCCATCCGTCTTTCCACAAGTCATCATCGCTCTGCATCCTGTTTCCTTTCATTTTTATATTCTTAGTCTTTCTCTGTGACACCTATCCTGGGATTTATTAATGCAGACTCCTGTTTTTTTCCCTGCAGTGAAAGAAGGCATGAAGACATCATCCTAGTCATCAGTCATGGCCGATAAAAGGAAACTTCAAGGTGAGATTTCTACCTGAGTGTGTGTGTGCATGCATGTGCATGTGTAAAAGGGCATTAGTGAGATGATCAGGTGCCAGGTGGATTAGGTTAACCACAAATTACAATGAAGATCTCTGAGTTTGTGTTGTGTGTGTTGCTGTTGGAAAGTCCCCTGATGTTTTGTCTGTGATAAACTCCGCCCATGTGTCACTCTGACCGGAAAAAGATAAATAGTGCACGAGCACACCTATGCCTGCTTCGTTGGCAAGCAGTTTGTTTTGCGACCAAAAGTGGAAAATTTTCTTTGGTTTATTTAATTACGTCACAGTGATTGTTTAAAAGAGAGCCGGGGCTTGTAAACAAAAGTCACATGTGTTCACAAGCAGCTTGTTTGTGGAGTTACGTAAGCGTTCATCCTGCCAGGTTAGAGACGTTTGGCTTCACATGCAAGCTAAAATAAATCTGGTTTTGGTTTTCTAACTTTAACTAAAGCATGGGAGATTTACCTGCTTTACCACATTTTTATGTGTTCAAATAAAAGCACAGAAGAAAATACGTATGGGAGCATCAGATGATTGGTTTAATGTGCACAGGGCTCGCAAAGTTTCAAAATCCCTGGTAGCCCTTTGGGCAGACACTCTTCAGTTTTTGGTAGCCCAAAATACATTTAAGTAGCCTGAAAAAAAGAGGACAATTTTTTGATGGATGTTTTGTTTTGTAATAAAACATCCTTAAAAAAATAGTTAGAACACAAATTACAACAACTGTATAAAAATTACAATCATCAACTCAAATATTTGGTTGAACTTGTAAGAACTGTGTAGAACATGAATCAGTCTGTGCCTGAATCTGAAATTTCCACTGAAGTCACGGGTAAGAGGTAAGTGGAACCAAGATCTAGGCCATTTGCTTTGTTTGCAAAGACTGCTACATGTTGCCAAAGTTTGTCATTTTAGCTTCTTTCTGTTACTTTAGTCTGGAGTCAGACTGGGTTCTTTCCTGCCCTCCAGTAAAATTACCTCCATAGCTCATTCTCCTCTCAGGTGCTTTTTATGTGTTTGCCTGCTTAAATCAGATGGCCTGAAAGTTTCAGATTGCCCTCCACTGTACATCAGAACTAACCACTTTACAAAGTAGGGTCTCTTAGAAGTGTGAATGCACATTTTCTGTTGAGTTTGTGTAATCCGAACATGGATTCCAAACATAACTTGATGATAAGGACAGAAAACCTTCAAGCACATTGATATCGATCTTCTTAAAGGGTTTCATTCTGCTTTACTTTATTTTCTCTTATATATGTACCATTACGTTAATTATATTTGACATGTATTCCTGGGAGCAAAAATCTGCACATAAGATAAAAAGGTAATATTTTGATCTGTGAGTTATCCAGATCTACTCAAGAGGAGTTCGTGGGTAAGAAACAGAGTCACTGGGTAAAAATTCAAATGATTTTTGATGCGAGTTACTAGAGGTGGGAATCACCATACATCCCACGATACGATATTATCACAATACTTAACGCACGATACGATATTATTGCAATTTTTTAAAATATTTTGCGATATTCAGATTCTGTACATAAACTTTATCAATATTCATTTTATCTAATATCAAAGTCTCACACTCAGTCTTTCTCTCATTTCAGTTTTATTGTTGACAAACTGAACGGTTTGTATTACAGTCTAGTCCAACTTAACTGAATCAACCATCTGGTACAATTATAGCTATTCTGAACTATGCAGTTTATGAAAACTATGCAGCCCCTTCAGCAACTGAAGAATTTGAAAGTAAATTAAAACAAAATATAATTTTACATTAAATAAAAGTTTTGAACTTAATTAAAATAAAACATGTCTTAAATTAAAATAAGTAAACTGTCATGTTTATTGCTGCCAAAAAAAAGTTAAACACATTTGGACAGTGAAGGAATGTCAGGATTCTTGCTCAGAAAAAGGATCAACATGCTCTGAAGTCAGAGCACAAAAACCTTTTTTGTAACAAAATATCGATTTCTGCTGTCCCTGTATCGATACATTATTAGCAAACAAAATATCACCATGCTACACAGTATCGATTTTTTTCCCCACCCCTACGAGTTACCAACACTTCTTTTTAAATAAAATCAAACTAGATGGTGTTTAGCTTTTCGGTGTTAGTTCAGTGTGCCAAAAAATTAATATGAAAAACTCACGACCCAGTTACTCAGAAAACAAAACCTGTTGTTTGCAGTTTCATGTAGGAACTGTTCTCTAACTGCTGTCTCTGTCTATTAGATGTAATAGAATGAGCAGGATAGGATAGAAAGATCCTTAGTGGATCATTTTATAAAGCTGCTGAGGTTTCTCACGGTTAATTCGGCCTGTACAAGGTTGTCTTGGGCAGAGTTGAAATTTAAAAGGACAGTTCAAAATTACATTTATGCACATTATTACTTCGCAGGAGGAAGTGTGTATCCATCAGTGATGAGATTTTGCCAAGGTGTAAACACTGATAGCGTGAACTGCCATGTAAGCTTGTTGTCAGGCAACTTTTTAGTTTGGCGACTGCAGGTAGAAGAAGGTTCCTACATGAAACTTGTGGAGTTTTCTGAGTAACCAGGTCATGATGATTTCTTTTCACCTCAAAGGTTTTGTTTTGTTTTTTTAAAGCTAAGTGCTTTCTATCTTGATTCTATTCAAAGGAAGGCAGGCATTTCTACAGCTGATATATTCAAAGCTTGGTAACTCACATCCAAGTAATTTGAATGGATAAATTAGACTACAAGCCAGAGGGAAGATATGTAAATTTGATTTTGGGGTTGTTTTAAAAGTTCCACATCCTTCCTGACTGCATATTTTATCTATGTTTACCTCCACCAGGAAGGTTGTGTGGAAGGTTGCGTGATTGGTTTGTTATTTGAATAAATAAAAACAACAAATTTTGTAAATTTTTATGTATTTAAGATTTGGATCTGGAGTCAGAAATCCATTTTGCATCAAATCTTTGTAAATAACCATAGAAACTGAAATAAGACATCATTGGAGATGCTGTTTTGATGTTTTAGAAGGAAATCACAAACTAATCTGTAATAGATATTAGGGCTACACGATTTTGCATAAAATGAGAATCACGACTTTTTGGCTTAGATTTGAGATCACGATTACTGCACTTATTAACTGCACATCAACTTTGTAACAGTTGAGACTGAACAGAAAAACAATAAATAAACGTAAAACAACAAATGTCTCACGTTTTGTCGTTGCAGCAAAATGTTGTACTGCTTGAAATTGCGTCTCCACCGTTGCTCGACACTGCGTGTATAGAGCAGGTAGTGCAACAATAGAAAAATAGTTGCGGGACGGCACTGTGTAGCGTTTGTCTAGGGTGTTGATCATTTTCCTAAATCCCTCGTTTTGCACAGTGTTGATGGAGCCATATCTTTGGTCAGGTGATAAGTAATAGCCTCTGTAATTTCTTTGTGCCTGCGGGAGTTCGACGGGTATAGGGAAGCGCTGTATAAGGTTCCTGTTATTGATGTTTGGGTGGTTGACCGGGACGGATTTTCTCCTGTCACTTTCTCGTCATCCCTGACGTGCTCTCCGTTGTTTTTTCCCTGCTAATTTTAGCAGCCAGCTGCTGTATCACGTGGTATAAGGCTCCGCTCTTGTCATTTGTTGAGCAGGAAGAGTGAGCGCTTGTTTTCATGCAGATTACGTCCCGGATCAAAATGCGGTACAATTGTCGTCTTTTTTTTTTCTTTTTTTTTTAAATCGTTGTCATTTGGAAATGAGATCGCACATAAGTATGAATCGAGATCGCGATTTTCTAACGATTAATCGTGCAGCCCTACTAGATATTTTTTCTGGATCCAGGAACTGACTTTGGTGTGCAAGGAAATTTTCAGGCTTGATGTTGACATGCAGGGTCAAAGTGCTGTCGTTAGATTTTTGACTGAACTGTGTATACACACAGTATAATCATTTTTATTTCCCTCATATATTTTTCTGTCTCTTTGCATTTCCTGTTTTGGTTTAGTGGAAATGTTTCCACCTGTTTTTGTGCACAGGGTGACATTGCATCCGTGCACGCCGGCAGACATCTGTGCAAAAGTCTGCTCACTGCTCTGACGCACTTTCACAGCAACTAGAGCATGTGTCACGCTCTTTGTTCTATACTTTTATTTTGAAAATGTAAACAAGTACTACCACACTCACAGCTCTTGGATGATAATGCTGGGATAAAATTCTGACACTCACCACAACAAGTCTTGTAACCTGAACCCAGACCTTTGTGTGAATACCAAAAAACCTCGAGGCTTTTTTTCTCCTCCCCGTTGATTCTTTAACTTTGATGGTTTTTTCCAACCGACGCTTGTCGCCGCAGGCTAAAAAACACTTTTTTTGACAGGATTCAGCATCACTCATCCCATCACATGAGATTCCCGTGAGTTCTCCGGCTGAACAGCTGTCACATTAAAAACAAAAACCCATATACGTATCCCCCTAAAATGTTGTCACGAGTAAGAAAAGATCAAGCACCAGCACGGCCCCGGCTCTGTCAAATCGTAATGTATTATTACAGAGGAGGTAGACTTTCATCTAAAAATAACACAGCCACGGCAGTATCTTAACATCAAGGCTGTTTAAGGCCAGACTCAAGCTGGAGGTTGTTCACACAACTTGGCTACAGCAGCGGGTTTCTCTCGACCTCACTGGTTGCTGCTTATTTCCTCATCACTCCTGTTATCTTCATTAGCAAACGTGGATCAAATAAAAGTCTTTGTATTTAAGAGATTAGAAATACAAAGGTATGAAATCAAAATGTTACTTTCGTACTATGAAAATATGTCAAAATTATGGTATTTTTAAATATTTAAACATCACTGTTATACAATCATTTTGACTCATTTCTCAGGCAGTTACGGCTACAATGTCAGCCTGGTATAAAAATGTAGGAGAAAGGAGACCTGTCATAGTTTTCTCTTGTGACTTATCAGAAAACAGATTAAACATCCAGGGTACCAGTGCTTATTTCTGTCACTCTGCATCATCGACATTAAATTAGTGCAGTTGTTGTTTATTTAGTTCAGGCTGGTGGGTGTGCCTGAGCCTTTTCCAGCTGTCGTAGGGCGAGAGGTGGACCCAGCACAGAGCTCCATTCATATCCTGAGTTAAACATGCAGCCATGCTAATGGAAATCTGCTATTTTCCATAATATTGATATGTCCCAAGCTGGTTATAGTAAAAGATCCTGCTAAACAAAAATGTGATTGTAGCATTTGGAGTTAGTGTAAACATATTTTTTCACGCTGATATGCCCTGTACTTATGAGCTTATGAAGGGTCAAAAACACGAGGGAGAATAGGAGGAAGGTACTTTCGGTTGCTCCCTGGATGTTTGATTTGGCAGTGCTGGGTGCTTTCTCTCTCACGCGACCACTCATGTGTATCTGGGCTTGGGACTGGACAAATTTCACCTCCGTTCTTATGTATTTTGGGTCTTTAACAATGAAAATACCATGAAGGTAAAAAGCTAAAGTTGCAAGCTGGCTCCTAGAGACTCCAAGTCGTCACCCTTGCTTGTGAAATCTCATTTTCTTTCTTGAAGCTGAGCATTTTCCATCTCTGCCTTGGGTTTTAGAAATCAGATGTCACAGTTGACAGGCAGAAAAAGTGAGGATGCTACACACTCATGCAGTCTGTATCAGGGTTTTAATAGTTTTGCAATTTTCATTAGTTTTTATTTTTGACTTCAGATTTTCAATTTTATATCAGTTTTAATTAGTTTTTACCAATTGTTTGCTTGTTTAGTTTAGTTTTTATTTTTTGAAAATCCTTAGTTTCAGTTTAGTTTTGATTAGTTTCAGTTATAGTTTTAGTTGTGTTTGCAATAATTAAGTGTAACAAAATCCCAGTTTCATCATATCAGTCATTCTGCTCATCCTTGGGTATGTTGCTATTCCAGCTACCATACTGCACCCTGGACAGGTCGCCTGTCTGTCGCAGGGCTAACACGCAGAGACAGACAACTCACATTCCCACCTATGGGTTCTTTAAATAAATAAATAAATAAAGGCAGATGAACAACCATTGATACCAGGCAACTATAAAATGTATATCTTGGCCCCAATGAGACTATTAACTCTCGCAGCACCGGGTGTTCGTAATTTTGGTTCAAGTGAATTGATAAACTTTTTGAAGGTAATTGACTCACACAGTTGTGTAGATATCCCCGTCCTGTTGTCTCGGGATGCATCACGCTGCCTTGCCTGGGGTTAGCTTCTGTTTTAGGTAAGCTAGGTTAGCCTTCTTGTGTGAGCTTTTCAAGTGCACTTTAAGGTTTGTGGGATTTTTTTTCCTTTAGAAACGTCCCTCATAATTTGTCTGTTTCCACTACAAGACACTTGCTTTATCCAAAACACAGTCATATTCAAAGTAATCCCAAATTGGACTCTGGCGCTTTCTTCCGACTTTTCCTGACATGATTCTGCGCGTGGACGGAGCAGCAACACAGACGACTCGACTAACGTGCTGCCACCTGCTGGCATAATGAGACACAGCAAGAAAAAAATCTGGAAACCAAACTTCATTTTCACCCTTGACTATTGTATGACACGCACACATCAATGAAAACTAGACACATTTTTACTATAAATTCAGTTAATTTTAGTTAGTTTTGTGAACACTCATTATAGTTTTAGTTAGTTTTCCTTTTTTGTTTTTATTTTTATTTCCATTAACGAAAATGTTTTTTCACTTCTAGTTTTCGTTATTTTGTTAGTTTTCGTTAACGATAATAACCTTGGTAGTAACCTATCAAGGTTACATGCCCAATGCATAACCTGCTTTATCATCGGTCTTATGTGGGATTTACAGTCGCCCTGTTTTGCAGATCTATGCAAAGAATTTAACCGACACAGAGAGTACCGAGATCAAACACTGTCCATAAAACATGGTTGTCACTGTCATGTCACCCGCTGGTTTCTGTACTCTGCATTTTGAAACCTCAATGGCTGTGTACAAACTACCAAATGAGCATCATGGTGTGTTCATGGTGCTGCTGGAAATACATGTGAAACATGACAAGTTGGGAATATCTGTTTAGGAGGTGTGGTGGTTTTTGGCAGACCTTTTTCCCTCACTTCACATGTGCATTTTAGTACAGTCTGTGAACTAGCCACACCCTTTATCTGCTGATTTTCCCATCCTTATTTTTGTTTTCCTGAACACAGCCGTTTGTCTGGCTGGTGTCATGTGTACACTAAATGAATATTTTCCACTTTTAAATGGCAAAAAAGTGCATAATGGGGCTGGAGGCTGAAGGGGTTGATGGTGGTGTGAAGAATCTCACCACTCATACCAGCGACCGCAGTTTGAGTCTCTCACGGGACCAGATTCTACACTTGGCCTGTGTGTGAAACTGTAAAAACATAAATTGTTAGGTTCAGGAAATATTTAATAGTATTTAAAATTCTACTATGAGACTAGACTGTACATTTATGATGATTTTGATTTTCCCTGACCACATAAACCACGACATAAAGCTGTAATTGGATGAGATACGGGTGAGCATATCATGATTTTCCACTCCAGGACTTGCATTGACATTCCTCTGCGGTATGTAAAAAGCAGAATGACAAGGCTGATGCGCTCCAGGTCAGAAATGTTAAAATTAGACTGCAAGCATTTTCCTGTTTACATTTGATAGCCACGAGCTAATCCACGCGATCGCAGAAGGAAGATGTAAAATCTGTTGAGCCTAAATCTAGACGTGTTTGTCTCTTTCTGTCGCTCCCTAATCGCTTCTCACTCTTTAAACATCCACACGCGCTATTCATGGAGCTGCATTTCTAAGATATTGGGAATTAGCTGCTGTATATGTGCCACCACTTGCTCAGGAGCATAATGTGCCTTTTTTCAATATGCATATTTCATGAGATGCCAGCCACAGTTTTAAGTGCCCTGTTGTTATATGGTGCATTTATCGCTTCTCTTTGTGCCCGACACAAAAACAGCGCTCCAGTGGCCTGTTTTTAAGCAGGAGCCACTCAGAACGTCTCAAACTTGGAAGCAGGAATATATTGATGGTTTTAATCAAATAACCAGTACAGCTAGAGCCATGATCGGCAGCGTCAGTGCTCATATACTAAATAATTTTCCAAACATGACATTTCTTTTTATTATTCTGTGCTAATGACTACATCTCATACATGTTTAAACACAAGTCGGTTTAACTAAAAAAAGAGGTCAGTGATGCTCTGACGTGATGAGCTGTTCTTCCCGCCTCTTATGAAATGACTTTGATGAGGAAGTCATGCGTTCTGGCTTTGACCTGCTTATACAGCTTCTTTGAATTAGAACGGAGACACGTGTCTGACATGCTTTATATGAACTTTTTGCTCTTTTTTGGTCTCCTCCAGGTGAAATAGATCGATGTCTGAAAAAAGTAGCGGAGGGAGTGGAGCAGTTTGAGGATATTTGGCAAAAGGTAAGAAACAATCATCATATTATTGGGACTGCAACTTTCTGTTTTTTTCATTTCGACTCAAAGATATCCTGCGATGGAGTCATGGTAGGGATGAGAGGGATATTTGCATTTTAATGCTGCAGTCAGTTGGTGTTGTGGCACAGTGATTGTCTGGGTTTATGCTTTACTTTCATAGGAAGAGGAGCTAAAGTGGAAATCTAACAGTAAGACACATTAAACAACTTAGCTGTTTAACTTTGTCTGTAAATCGAGTTGCCACTTAAAAAAGAAGGCTGATATTCTTGCATGTCATAGACTGTATCTAATAAATATAGAGGTGACAACTGTGACATCGCCTACTAGTTTTGTACTCTGCATTTGGAAGCTTTCGCTATAGCATGTTGGATGCTGCCATGCTGGAAGCATGTGCGACCATATTTGAATGAGAGGGTGGTGTGCTAAGTTATCAGCAGGTTAGCAACATGCATTTTTAAGTTACACAGCGTCAGATGTTACCACTAGAATCTGAGAACCTGGATTTTTGTCTCAAACACAGTTTCACAGGCAGTTAAGAGAGACGCAGACAGATCTGCCAATATGTTAATTTGTGCATACATACCAAGAATGTATCATCTATATTTTTATTTATTTATTTTTTCAAAGATTTATTTATTGCTTTTCCAACAACATTTTGACCAACAGGAAGAGAGAGTTCAAATAAAATAGAGGAGGAAATTAATAAAAAATTTGAGTGTATAATAGTAATGTATGTACATCGTATATGAACAGTGTTAGGGAGACACATAGATATAGTTATACATACTCTCCCATGTAGATCATTCAGATATTATTACAGGAAAAAAAAATGTATATAGATAAATAAAACAAAGCAAAAAAAACCCCCCAAAAAAGTAAAAAAACAAACAAAAAAAACAGATAGCTAACAGATAGTGCTCCAGAAAAAAACAGGTATAACGTAGTGAGACACATTATCCATATTGAAAATGGGGGCGATCGTGGCTCAAGAGTTGGGAGTTCGCCTTGTAATCGGAAGGTTGCCGGTTCGAGCCCCGGCTCGGGACAGTTTCGGTCGTTGTGTCCTTGGGCAAGACACTTCACCCGTTGCCTACTGGTGGTGGTCAGAGGGCCTGGTCCGGCAGCCTCGCCTCTGTCAGTGCGCCCCAGGGCGGCTGTGGCTACAATGTAGCTTACCATCAATGTAGTGTGTGAATGTGTGGATGACTGGTTGTGTAAAGCGCTTTGGGGTCCTTAGGGACTAGAAAAGCGCTATACAAATACAGGCCATTTACCAAAATACATTAAACAGAAAATAATACGTTCATACTTTTTTAAAATAAATAGATTTTATAAACCCTTTTGCTTGCGTGACCAACATAAAGTTAAAGCTGATATGGCTGGACACACTGTGTGATGACACTTTCTAAATTACCCCAAAAAGTTCGAAATGATATTCTGTTACCTATCAGTGCCTATCTAAAAACATGCATGCATCATATTAATATATATCTGGGGTAAGGCAATGTCAGGTTCTCTCCCATATTTACTGAATGTATTTATTTTGCGTAGTCTACAAAGGTATAAAAAACAAGAAATGTCTAATATTAGAAAATGTTCAGAAAAAGTGCAAATTCTCCACATGAGGTCCGTGATGTTCTCTGTGATCAGTGTTCAGTCCTGACAATATTCTTTTTGCAGAAGAATTCAAGAAGCATGTTTGTAAAAAGGTCTTAAAAATATATTAATCGTTAAGTTATTGTTCACAGATTCTCAATTATTATTGCCCTTTCGTTCCATCTGTTATCAGTCAGGCTCTGCGGGTACACTTTCTCCCTCTCAGGCTATTTGTTGCTAATGTTTCTGTGCTGCATTAGTTTCATCAGACTCCTGCATTTATTAACCTTAGTAGTTAATAAATGCTGCCGTTACCACAACAGGATGTCCAATACTCACGATACTTATAATAAACAAAGTGAATACAGCTGTTATTAAAACAATGCTTTGCCCAGAGCGCACAGCAGCGCCCACAGTGAACGTCGGCTTTGCTAATAAAGAGGCACAAAGCGCATTAACAAAGATCCCAGTTGCCTTTTTTCCCTTCATTACATCCACTTTTTATTGTGCTGTTGGCAGTTGCTGCGTTTCCTTATGACCTTCCAGAAGCTCGTGTTCTTCATAAATACTCCTGTTTGTTTGGACGACCTTTGTTAGTTTTATGTCTCACTTTATTACCCATTTAGTCCTTAGATTTATGTGTTTTTTCCTACTTAAACATGTTGTTTTTGCTACTGAAACAAATGTAATCAGTGAGTAGCACTAATCTAATTAAACAGGATAATTGGGATTTCAGGAGTATGATCACATGCTTTATTTGCAGGCTGTAAAGCTTTCAACAGATTGGATGATTTTTAGTATGGTACATTTTGAAAATGAAGGCGTGCACTGCTGCGCTTCAGCTTTGACCCTTTGTCTCTGTCTGTCTCTCTCTCTTTTTTGCAGCTTCACAATGCAGCCAACACAAACCAGAAGGAGAAATATGAAGCAGACCTCAAGAAAGAGATTAAAAAGCTACAGGTAAGGAACAAAGGAAACCAGAAAATAAACATTTTTCCACTGACAGGTTGTTTGAGGTGTTCTGCGCTCCCACAAAGCTGATTAAATCAGTTTAACTTCAGGGTAGATGTGTCTGACTTTAAATAATTCCAAAGTTTAAAAAGTCAGAGAAGTCAAAAAGCAATCTCCATTAAAAGACAGACATATCATTGTTATGTTGAACTTAAAAAACGAACAATAAAACGCCTCCAGCATGCAAGCCGTCATCAGCGAGGGTAAACAGATTTCCTGGAAGCAACCATTGTTTTTTCTAGAGGTTTTTCACCTACAGTTTGACCAAAAGCTGTAAAATCTGTGCAGTCTTCTGGTTTAACATGTAAATTTGATTATCTGAAAGGCAGTTATAACTTTTGCTTAGTGTCATGGTGCTACATCACGCTGGAAGATCCAGTGATTGTCACCAAACCGCTGCTGGATTATGGGAAGTTGGTGTTTAAGGAGGGTTTTAATCCGGTCATTCCTTCGAGACCTCCTGAGATTTGTTAAATGATGGTTCTCCGTAGTCTATATTATGACACAAATCAATATATCTTTTGAATCAACAGGACAGTGTCTCTTAAGTCTGCAGATTCTAACCAGGAAAACAGCCATTCGGTTATTAAAAATGCACTGAAACGCTGGTTTTCCTCTTAAATAAACAAAAGTGACAGAGGTGTTTGCCTTCCTGAGTCAGCAAACCTTTAACTTGAGTTGAATTCACAGGTTCAGTGACTTTACTGAATGAAGAAGCTGGAAATACACCCCGAACTGTAACAATTCAAAACACATCAGGCGCCGCCAGAAAAAACTTGGGCCTGATTAGAGTTGTTTTTTTCATAGCTTTTATTATCATGCATCCTCTAATCAGCACCATGTTTGCAGGAGCAAGAGACTCCTCCACCTCTGCAACCGACTCTGCTTTCTGAACCGCCCACAGGTCGCACAAGTTTTCACATCACTGAATCAAAATGGTGCAAAAGGGTTGCACCACGCAGACCCTCCCTTTATTGATAACTGATTAACGAGGTGTATTTTAAGCAGACCGGGGTAATGTTAAAGTCCTGTAATGCTGCTAAAATGTCCAACAAAAAATGGAATCACAGAAACTTCAAATAACTTCTGGAGGCGTGGAGAAAGCTGAGTAAGCATTTTATGCACACTGTGAAAATCAAATGTGAAAGTAACAATTCTCTGCTCTTCAAATCCTCCGTTCACACTTAGCGACACATCATCACCTGTTTTGTTTCAATGGAATTTCTGAGTTTATTTTGCCTGAACATGAAAAAGATGTTGTTCACTTTCTATTCTCGGCAGTGTAAGTAGGAAAATACCACTCTGTGAAACGTGCTTCATTTCCAGCCTGAAGACAAGAACACAGGACCAAGAGCATCACAGTCACATATAGCAATGACTGTTTTACCATAACAATAAGTGACCATAAACAGACAATAATTGGCTGGAACCTCTTTGCTCTTTTGGCCTCTTCAGTCTGGTTTTGTTTAGTTCTCTTGTTTCTTCTCCTCGCTTCATCATGCTTTCAAGTTTTTCACTTACAAGCACGCAAAGTTTTCAGGCCCCTCTTCTGTGGAACCAGCTTCCAGTTTGGATTCAGGAGACAGACACTATCTCTACTTTTAAGATTAGGCTTCAAACTTTCCTTTTTGCTAAAGCATATAGTTAGGGCTGGACCAGGTGACCCTGAATCCTCCCTTAGTTATGCTGCAATAGATGTAGGCTGCCGGGGGACTCCCATGATGCATTGAGTTTTTCCTTTCCAGTCACCTTTCTCACTCACTATGTGTTAACAGACCTCTCTGCATTGAATCATATCTGTTATTAACCTCTGTCTCTCTTCCACAGCATGTCTTTATCCTGTCTTCCTTCTCTCACCCCAACCAATCACAGCAGATGGCCCCGCCCCTCCCTGAGCCTGGTTCTGCCGGAGGTTTCTTCCTGTTAAAAGGAAGTTTTTCCTTCCCACTGTCGCCAAAGTGCTTGCTCATAGGGGGTCATATGATTGTTGGGTTTTTCTCTGTATCTATGAAGCGCCTTGAGGCGACTTTTGTTGTGATTTGGCGCTATATAAATAAAATTGAATTGAATTGAATTGAAACAAAAATTAAGGAGAAGCTTAAAAACACAAATATCCTCCTGTTTTTACTTGTTCTGGGTTATAATTAACTGTTCAGTGTATTTTGTCCTCTTGTTGTCACTCTGTGGGCCATACTTGCTTTGCTCTCTCCACTTTCTTTGTATAGATTTCTTGAAAGGAGGAGATCATTATTAGATGGCACCAGTGTTCAGGTGGCTATTTCCAATGCAGGCAGCATAAGGACAGCTAATTTCTCCTTTTATTTTCAGTCAGACTCACATTTTCTAAGGATTTTTGTAAAAACTGATTCAGCTTGGTTTCCTCGTTTCTAAGTTTGCATGACTGATAGGGCTGCAGCTGCCACAATAATGGGAAAAACAGCAGATAGAAGTAAAGTAGAATTATTAATTTAAAATTAGATACCAGCTTGGTGACCTTTCCACAGGTTTTCTGGAGAGACGGGCTTCTGGGAGTGATTGAGTTTCTTTTCTTTTCTTTTTTTGTGATTTCTGTGAAGTCACGCTCAGTTTAAGGCGGGGCTATCGTTACTCAGATCCTGACTGCTTTTAGCACCAGGTGTGACTGGGTTCTAATTTGTGGCCAATCAGCAGTGAGCAGGTGAGACAGAAGCTGCTGATCTTAACCTGACGTCTCTGAAAATGGACCGTGAAGGCTGAGATGTTTGCTGACTTGAATCATTTAACCTGCCACACATAAAGGTGTGTTTGTAGTATTAAATATCATCTCGCTCAGCCTGAAATGTTCAGCGTTGTCATGAGGACCAAACTTCACGCCAAGCCTGTTTGCTGCATGCAGACATCATGTTCACCAGCCATGACTGCTGGAGAGGAGGCTGCGCTCCTATCACAGACTTCACTGATGTATCTCTCTGTCTCTTTCTCCCTCCTCTCCCGCTATGTCCCCCCCCCCCCCCCCTCTTTTTCCTTCTTCTTCTGGTCCCTCAGCGTCTTCGAGACCAGATCAAGACGTGGGTGGCATCAAACGAGATCAAAGACAAAAGGCAGCTAGTAGAAAACCGCAAACTCATAGAAACGGTAAGTAGAAACTAAGGATGAAGGTCATTATGACACATCCAGGGCCTGTTTACACTCTGGAGGACTATTTGTTTTGAAATCTGGAAAAAAAGTCAGATAAACCAGTTTTATTCGATTTTTTTTCTCTTTTTTCAAATAATTAAAAGTTGTGTAAGGTTGGAGGTCTTTATGGAGCCATTTACCTGCAGTTATCCACTAATATTTGGCCCCAGTAATATTAGAACTAATGAAAAAACAGTGCATGTTTTTAATTAATGTTGATCTTTATTTTTACCTGTTTATATTTTTGGGGTGGATTAAAGAAAACGGTTCATTATTTATTAGTTATTTTTGCTTTTTTATATTTTTCCAGCTTAGTCAGTACATTTTTATCCTTCTAAAAGATGGATGGAGCAGAAATGACCACGTACTATAACCTAATCACAGATATCAGTCTTTGCTGAATAATGCTGCTTAAAGTTCTCATTGAGGACAATGCAGCACATGCCACAAGCTGCACCAGCTCTTTAGAAATGGATCCTTTGGGTCCAGTAAGTCACAAGATGGTCTCTCTATAGATCAGGCTTGTGGTGTATCCCAAGGATGTTCAGTCAGATTGGGATCAGTGAGTTTGTAATTGACTTTGATCTGTTTTTGCGTCTTCCTGCTGGAGGAGGAGGCTGTTACGGAGTGCTTAAAACTTGTGTCTTAAAAAAGAGAGACAATGTCCAGAAACAGAATTCCCCGAGGCTCAGTCCTAACCGAGTGTCCGTTTATTGTTTGCAGTACAGTGGCTGTAACTGAGGAAGATAAGGAAAGTTTTCCCGGATAGCAGATTGCCTGTTAGTTTGTGGAAATGGAAAGTTGCAATTTTAGTTTAGTGATTGTGTTGTTTTTTTTCATTAGTCATTGCCTTCAAGCGCTTACAATGCCAGCTGAGCTAGAAGTTTTATTTTTTTATCTTACATTTCTGTTTAAAATAGTTAAATGTTCCTTTTTATTGCTGTAAAAATTCTCACTGCACCTTCAAATGCACACAGACGGTGCCGCCTTTAGAAGCTCAACAACAAACAGAAACGGCGTGAATGTGTTGCCAAAATTATTCCCTAGATCACTGGCTCGGATTAAAGAGCTGCGCCCATTTTCATCTGCTCCGCTATCTAACACCTGTCCTCCAGGCCGCGGAGCCACGTGAGCCTTTGATGAGGGCTTTTGAGATGGACTGAATGTGAGCCACCTGCCTGCACAATGAGGGACCTCTGCAACTCTTCGAGTTTTCCTGCGGTTTTGTTGGTTGACCTGAAATTACAATCCTGCAGGAAGTGGAGGGAGCTTGTTAGAAACACGTTGCCTCAACAGCAAATGATCATTCACAACCTACTGGGTGTTTACACCGAAATGTGACCAAGATGAACTTGCAGTTTAGAGCCGTGAATGCAGGGTTGGTGTTGAAACCGCTGCAGGCAGAGAAGAGACTTTAACAACATTCAGTCACAGACAATATGTCCCATTTATCAGCTGCTGAGAGGCGTTCAGGAGCTCTTCGAGTTCAAGAACTACATTTATTAAAGCAACGCTGTTGTTGGTGTTCAGATTATTTAAAAAATCAGTGGAATAAATGACATTTTCTGCAGTTCTACACACTCAGTGGTCACTTTATTAGGTACAACTGTAATGCCATTTTTAGATGTTTTTCACTGTTGTGGTGCTTTATAATGACAGGTGTTTGGAAAATTATGAACCCTGCATTTTTATAGAGGATTACTCTAAACCCTGAAAAAGGGTTCAACAAATTATAAGAACAAACCTTTGGTTTGTATTAGGGGCGTCAATATATGAGTAGCAATAATAATTCATATTTAAAAATGAAATATTCATGTCTAGTTCAAACGATCATGTATTTAAACTGGTTTAAAGTTCCAGAGCTCCATTTATTTCCATTTGTTCAGGCACTGAAGTTGTGAAATGAAACAAAAGAGAAAAATTACTCCATGTGCATAAATCTATCCACTGGTTGTCTCATCTCTGTAGTGTCTCAAGTGTTTTCCTCTAATAGTCAGCACCTGTCACTGTGCTGCACACCTTTTATCTGCACTCAGCATATATAAAGAAGCGCCATCCGGTGGCTGGAGGTGTAAACACAAACGAAGATGTTTAAAAACGGCCGAGTAGAAGCAGCGTAATGTTAAAGACTCGCTGTGCAGTTTATCTGAGCTCGACAGCTCAGCTACACATTTTATGGATGATTGTAATAAGGTGACAGTGCTGAACTAACAATCCTGTCACAGCAGCAGCTTCTTGCTTCTAGGATAAACCCTCTAAGTTAGACTCAGTTACTCGCCCAGCTGCTGCATTTAAGCTCCTCGGCGAGCTGTGCTGTTTTGCCCTGCATCTGGACTTGCAGGCGTTTCTTTAGCTCATGGCTGGTCTGATTGAGTCACTGCAGTTTTGTGCTCTATATTAGCTGCACGACATTTTGTGTACAGACTGAGTGATGAATGCATCAGTGGCATTTCTCCATATCTGTTTAGTCACCTAATTTTTGTAAATGATTTGCCTGAGTTAACCTTAAAACACAAAAGAAACAAAATTCGGGCTGACGGTTGACTCGACTCCACATTTATGTGGTAATATGATGGCAGATTTTTGTATTGTTTTAAATGTCTTAAATCTGAATTCTTAGGATTTTGTTTTCTGCAATTAAACCTTTTTTATGATAATCAAGTAAAATCGAACTGAAGTTGGAGTAATGTTTAAATAAGGGGGCACAATAAGACACAATTAGATGTTTGTGAAGATCAATATATCCCCGAAAACTGAAGTTGATCAGCTTCTTATTTATTTCTTCGTTTACTTGCAGCAAATGGAGCGATTCAAGGTAGTGGAAAGAGAAACCAAGACGAAAGCATACTCTAAAGAAGGGCTCGGTCTGGCACAGAAGGTGGACCCAGCCCAGAGGGAGAAGGAGGAGGTCGGCACGTGGCTAACGGTGAGCTTCATAATCAAATGTTGTCATACGAAAGATGGGAAATGGTTTGTTTGTGACAGGAAGAGTAGTGTAATCTAAATGCTGTCAAGCATCACATTAATTTGTGTAGAGAAGTACTTTCTAATCCTGTAAGTCTAATCACCCATTTAATGTAACCACTGCTGTAAAGCAGAATCGCACCGTGGTGAAATCTGTTCTCAAAAGCAGAAACTAATTCGAGTCAGCGGCTCAGTTCGTGTGTCACAGCTCGGGTCTCTCACGAGGAAGTTTTCTGCTTGGATTGTTTTTAATTTTCTTTTGCAACCAAACCTGGAACTGAAAGTGAAATCAGGTGGAACTAAAACCAAAATTAAAACAAAACGCCGTCTCGGCTTTAACGAAGTCAGACTCCCATTAATCGACAGCCATTTCTAAACACGACCGTGCTTGTGTTTGGCGCTCTATAAATGTGTCGTCGTTCTGATCATCAGAGTAAAAAGGCTGATTTTGAGCAGAGATGTTAAAACGGTTCATTAATAATTTATCTTATTTGTCAGGTTGAAAATGTCAAAATTTGATGGGTTTGTTTTTGTTTTTGAAATCAACTCTTTGGCATTTATTGGGTCAACAAATTATAAACTTGTTTATTTCATCTTTGGCTACGTCCACACGTACACGGGTATTTTTGAAAACGGAGATTTTCCGTTTTTGTTTTAGAAAATAATCCCGTCCACACATAAAGGCAGAAATGAAGGAAAACATTGCTAGGAACATGCCGAAGCAGCAGGTGGCGCTATATTCCTAACTGTGTAGAAATGTTGGCCAATCAGAAGTGTAGAAGCCTCGGTGGGGAAAAAGTAAACAAAGCTGGGGCATAGAAGCAGAACCGAGTCGTATGTGTGGAGGGACAGTAACTGTGTGTGTATATGTAAGCATTTAAACACTGCAGAGAGAACAATTAACAGTATTGTAGAAATTAATTTCACCGAAACAATAACGTGGCGCACAGTGTGACGTCAAATAAATGCGCACAGCTTTGACGCTGCATTTCTCCGTTTTTCTCGTCCACACGTAAATGCAAAAACTGAGTTTTCGAAAATATCCACCTTAAAAATCTCCGTTTTCAGTGACCAAAAACGCCGTTTACGTGTGGACGAAAGGTGCAAACGCATTGAAAAATCTGCGTTTTCAAAAATACCCGTGTACGTGTGGACATAGCCTTAGACTTAATGGGGGATTCCCCCAAGTCTCAGAATGGTGGGACTAAACTTCTATGTATATTAGCCCATCTATAATAAAGGCAGTAAATTAATGTTGCCTTTATTTTATTTATTTTTTTACCCCTCAGTTGTCAAACACTGTTTGGGGTATTGTTGTCACCCTGCCGGGTGGGCGGGCAGTTTGTAAATGCAGTAACTCAAGAATGAGATGCAGGAGTTTGAAATTGAGACTATAGGTATATTTATTAGGAGGCTGAGGAATAAGACTGGTGTCCAACAGTGTGTGTTGGTGTTTTGTGTTCACAGAAATCTCTTTTAATATTTTTTTTCTGTGCATTTTATGAACAAAAATATCTATTTCGATTGAATAAATGAAATCTAATGTAATAAACCTGCTTAATTAAATTTTAGTCCATGCTTTGGGAATCCTTCAGCGATGGCTGTGAACAAAACATTCCTCCGTTATGGAAAAACTTGCTGCACGACACATTTTAAACACTCAATGACTTCCTGCTTTTGTTTTGCCTTTTGTAATCTTAACAGCAAAATGAGGCTTTTTAGTTTAATACTTGGTGTTTTTTACATGTTAAGCCTGAGTACATTTTTTTTAAACTTATCCGAACCGACTTAATAAGCGAGCGAAGGAAAGTCACGTTCTTCCACTATTAAAAAGCCACTTCTGCATCTAAACATGGTTTGTTTCGTCAGCCGATGATTCCAAACGCCAAAGAGTTGATTTTTAATGTCATCCAAGGTTTACAATGGCAGCAAATATTTAAAGATTTTAATGATAAATTTTATCAAGAGCCGATCTAGTTAAAGGTCTAATAACCAGCTGAGTTTTGTCACACCGCTGCCGTGTTAACTTTTAATGTCTTTTCTTGCTCAGAATACGATAGACACTCTGAACATGCAGGTGGACCAGTTCGAGAGCGAAGTGGAGTCTCTCTCAGTCCAGACGAGAAAAAAGAAAGGAGACAAGGAGGTCAGTGTGTGCTCTCATCTCTGATTCATTCATTATTTTCTTCTCTACTTGCCTCTGTCGAGGTTCTTTTCCTCTCAGCCTTCTCCCTCGTCTGTTTACAGCTGACACAGATCACTCGGTCAGCCGGCCTTAGCCTTGCAGCCTTTCTCTCTCCTCTTTTATCTCCCTCTCTGCTACAGAGGTCAGATAGTGTGTCCTCCATTCATCTTCTGTCTCTATCCAGACAAGGGCAACTCTCCTGACTTCTTCTTTCTGTTGGTTTTCGTTTCAAGTCCTCTCCAGGGATCTCATTTATAGAGAAACCTGTGGATGACACAGTGCAGATATTTGCAAAAAGCATGAAAACTTTGAGATTCCATGTTTGAGTTTATAGCTCATGCTGAAGAAAATACTTTTTGTTATGTCACAGAAAGTGTTTGCAGCCGACTTTGTTAGCCTCGCGTTTAGTTGTGAGCACGAATTTTTCGTTTCATAAATGAGACCCAGAGGAGTTTATTTTTATCTGTATCTTGTGCGGTTAGTTTAGCTGGCCAAAAGCGTAGGACCGTCTCTCTCAGCAGAGATCTTCAGAGTTGGTGTTGCACTGTACTGCTGCTGTAAGATTGTGGTTTTCAGACCGAAAAGTTTAAGGCTTAACATTTCTTCTGGTATAAAAATCTTCACACAGGGTCTCTCTGTTGTGCTTTGATTTTTAAATGTTCAAGATGCAAGAAGGATGAATTTTAAAAAAACAAACAAACTACAAAGTGTGTGCAGAGATAAAGAGGGGTTCTGGTTAAATCTTACCACAAAGTTGGCTCCTATTAGGACATGTTGCATGTTGCACTGGCCACTTTAATAGGTCCTTACTAATACTGATCTGGACCTTCTTTTGCCTTCAGACCTGCCCTAATTCTTCATGGCATAGATTCGTATATTGACTGCGTCACACAGTTGCTGCAGATCCCCGATATAAATCTACCGCATCCCAAAGGGAGCTCCATTAGATTGAGATCTGGTGATTGGAGGCCATCTGAGGACAGTGACATGTTCAGAAAATCAGTTTCAGGCTACTCTGCACAAAGAGGAAGTCCTGGCAGTATATGATGAAGGATGAAAAGAAGCTCAGGACTAAAACTTTTAACATGTTTTTTTTATTTTATAATTTACAGGATACCTCTGATGGTATTTTCCTCTCACTGTGAGGGTGTTGTGTTCTTCCAGCTCTTTTGTTGTCCAGAAACTATTAAAAACTCCTCCGATACACACTGCTGCATTAACATCAGACACACACACACTCTTTATTTTGTTCTGCTGCCCCAAATACTTACTAGAGCACCAAATGTGTTTTAATCTGCAATTGAAAATACTCTGTAACAAATGCACTTTGCCCCTGTTTGAGTAACATTTGCTGCAGACTGCTGTAGCCAGACAGAAGAATTCATACAAAACTCACGACTTATGTTTGTTTTGTTTTTTAATTTTTTTGTTTTTTAGATTAACATTACAATACAATATATTTCGAGTCTTTTAAGGATTTATTGGGATCAAAATAGGGAAACAAAAAATAAAAGAAAACAATTTGTTTTATTAATGTTAGAGCTAGGGCTGCCACGATTAGTCGACTAGTCACGATTACGTCGACTATCAAAATCGTCGACGACTGATTTAATAGTTGACGTGTCGTTTGAAGCTTTGTAAGATCACAAAAGACGCAGGAATAAGTAGTAGGATTTAAGAGTGTAATAACGGACTGAAACAGAAGATGGCAGCACTGCATGTACAAGGATGCCAGCTGCTGTTAAACCCCGAAGAAGAAGAAGCTCCCAGAATTCATAGCGCGGCCCAGCTCAATTTCCAACAACGGCAGCAGCTAGTTAGTTTTAATATTACTCTTATTATTCTTTCTGGGTCACAAAATAAACGTTTAACATGTTTTCAGGCAAGAATGTAGCTGTGTAAACCTGAAATATCTGCTCAGTTTATCAAGACTCCGCATATTTTCAAAAGCGCTCTGACGTTTTCGGAGACGTCTGTTACCCACTAGCTCGATAGCTAGCCGGGGGCTAGGCTCACTAGAGCCCCGAGAACACCGGACTCCGGGCAAATCGTTTTCAAACCCACCGCCTTCTTTCGCTACTCAAGTTAAACATGATATATATAAGTCACTTGGATAACTTTAAAATGTTACTGTTTGGCTTTTTTTAGTATTTTATTTGTTCCTGAGTAAATCGGTTTGGCTGAGATTAGTTAAAGAGATGCTCGAGAATATCCTCCGGTGTCCTGTTATATTTTAGATAGCAAGGAGCAGACGGCTGAGTTTATTAAACTTCACTGAAACAATCTGCAAATTTCATTAAAATTTAATAAACTATCATCTTGTCTTTATTTTTAGTTAGCACATACCTTAAACACTTCAAGCTCTAAGCTAATGATAGTTATATAAGAGCAGATGCTGCTGGTGCAATAAGCTGTACGTTTTACATCCAATGGATGATGATCTGATTAGTCGACTAATCGGTGACTAGTCGACTATCAAAATAATCGTTTGTGGCAGCCCTAGTTAGAGCCAAATAAACTTGTATAGGGGGAACCAGGCTTGGACCGTTTCTTAATTACACTTGTGGTCTGCATACTCATGGACATGAATGTCATGGGGTAGTTTTGGATTTTCCCATTCAGAGTATTGCTCAATGCAGTAAGTGCTGTCAAACAAATCCTTCATATCTTTGAGGCTGTGTGGATTAGAGAAAACAAACTTGTGCAGCCGATTGTTTTTAAACTCATTAAAGATGTGTGCTGCACCATGATGCCACCCTGGAAAAAACAGTACAAGGATGATCTCATTAAATTCATGCTTCTAAGTACATATAAACTTCTGACTACAACTGTAGCTGTGGCTCATGAGGCCAAAGAGTTCAGGTGTATGTTGGAGGCTTGTTCATGCTCCTGACTGTTCTGGTGCAGCATTAAAATGCACTAAGGTGAAACATTAACATGCCACACTTGGCTGCCTGCACCAGCAGCCACACCAGACATTTCCATAAGAGTCCTGACCGCCTGTTTTAACAGCTGCTGTGTTGTTATAATCACATCAGCCCAGCTTGCTCGTGCACTCTTTTCTTTTATTCCTCAGAGGTATCTGGGTGTGTTAGTTTTATCTGGACAAAGAAACGCAATACATGGCTGAGAGCTCCAGAATATGTATGAAGCTTTAGAAATATTAAATATTGAAGTAAGAGGTGCAGTTATGCGTGAGCTAGCTTATATGATGCATTAAGCCATAAAGTGCACATGTAGCAGCATGTTACGCTCGCACAGCCTTATAGCCGTCAAATGCTCCGACTCCTGTTTGCTTTTTGTTTCAATTTTTAAATATGTAACATGATTTTTATTTTTCCTGTCCTTTTTTTTTTCTTTTGCAACAATGGTAGATATACATTTGGACTTTTTTTTTTTCTTCTTTTTTCTTCTTTTAGTCCAACAGTAGAGAATTGGCAAGCACCAACATGTTAAGAGATTTTCATAACACAGATATAATGAATGTTTGGACTCAAGCAAATTTAAAAAGTAGATTGTGGGCCTGTGTTGCCTCCTTACATTACTTAAATTGCTGTTTTTTTTTGTTTTTCTTCTTCTCCCCTCGCCTATTTCTGGTTGTACAGAAGCAGGACCGGATCGAGGAGCTGAAGAAATTCATTGAGAGGCATCGGTACCACATCCGGATGCTGGAGACGATACTGAGGATGCTGGACAACGACTCTGTGCAGGTGGAAGCCATCAGGAAGATCAAGGTCAGAGGCTAGAGTGATTGGTGTTTTCTGTCCTTTTCTCAGTTTTAAACATAAAATCAGCAACTAAATGTTTGCACAAAGGCACAGTTTGTGTCCACAAGATCTTCTTCGGGTGTTACTTGCAGAAATAACTTATTCTAAGTTAATTAGTGTGCCAAACATTTCCTAAAAATTTGTTTTATGGCCTTTTTCTTTGTTTTTCCATCAACTAAATGAAATAATATTTATAGAAAAAGTGTAAACCTTCATCAGATGAATTTATTTATATACTGCCACACGAAAAATTAGTTTAAGAAATGTCGTATACGAAGCTTTCTTGTAACTTTCCCTTCTATCTGCACTTTCCTCAGGATGACGTAGAGTATTATATAGACTCGTCGCAGGATCCCGACTTTGAGGAGAACGAATTCCTTTACGACGATCTGGACTTGGAGGACATTCGTAAGTAGAGAAGGAGCCGGGGTTTGGTTTCTGAATTCACTTTTTATTTGTTTACATGTAATGATTATGTAATTGTGTGAATGCCGTGAGGCTGAAAACTCCCTCAGCTTTCAGCCGATTTTCACCATTCAGATTTTAAACTGTTCTGCTCTTTCTGCTAATGCCAGCTATATCTTTTGGCGCTCATAACTTTTATACTTTTTGAAATATTAAGCATTTTATGCCTGTTTTTTGGCCCCTTGAGATGAATGGGACCACATCACAAGTGTCTATGCTGATTTAGCTCCCCGGGGGTGGGCTGTGTTTTAGCTCAGTGAGATGAGCAGCCGTTCTCAGAGTGGGAGGCACAGGTTCAAATCCCACTTATGGCAACAATTTCTTCAGCTAACAATTTTTTTTAAACTCTTTTCAACACAAATTTTAGCTCCTTCGCCTCTTTTCAGAAGAAAGTTCAACAAGTTCACCTCCTTTAAGCAGAAGGTTCAGCTTTTTCACCCGTTTTCAGCACAAATTTCAGTTTCTTCTGCTCAAGTTTAGCTTAGTGAGATGAGTAGCCGCCTTGAGACCAGGTGGCGCAGGTTCGAATCCTACCTGTGGCTGCTGCCCCACATCTTTTCCTCTTGCGCTTACTCCACCCTTTCAAATAAAGCAGTTTTCACCACAGATAAGCCTCTACACCTCTTTTCAGCAGATAGTTCTGCTTTTTTCAGATTCCACTACACAGCATTCACACTGCATTTTTGCAGGAAATGCAACTTTTTCTAGTTGCACGTAATATCCTCCCCGTATCCCCAGCATCCTCCTCTGTCACACCATGTTTTCCATCACTACATCCATGAATCTTCTCTGTGGTCTTTCTCTTTTCCTTCTGTCTGTCTGCTCCATATTCAGCATTTTCTTCTTCCAGTCAATCCAACGTCTCTATTCTGCACATGTCCAAACTCATCCTTTTATATCTCATTTCTAATCCCGGTCACTTCCAATGGAAAATCTTAACATTTTCGACTATATCACATATACATCATATATTATTAAAATGGCCCAAACCACAGTTTTTGTATACTCAGCTTTAAACATTTAAACCTACCAAAGTCTTAAAGGCCTTTTGACTTTCACTGACCTCCCTCTCTGCCTCTGCTCTCTCCAGCTCAGTCGCTGGTCGCCACTTCACCGCCGGGGCACTCGCACTTGGAGGACGAGATCTTCCAGCAGTCCAGCAGCACACCCACCTCCACCACCTCATCTTCGCCCATCCCCCCGTCGCCTGCTACTTGCACTACAGTAAGAGAACTTTCCCCAGAGTTAGCTAAAGCTTCTGTTATGTGTGCGCTTTTGTCTGTGCAAGCTGTGCACTAATAAATAAAACACTGAGGGCTTTTTAAAGTCATTTAAAAAGGATTAAGAGTAATTTGGAGCCTACTTGTTGCTCACAATCATTCAAGCTTTTCTGCATATGATTTGCATCCTTGATGTTCCCGTCCCCAGTGATATGACAATTAAAATTACTTTAAAAATCCAAATTAATAAATCAACCTGCTGCTTTTCCACCAAAAATAATCATCCAGTGTTGTTATCTCATCACTGACTGCTGAACATGTCACTAATGGTTCTATTGAAGTAAAACTGGTAATGGAGGGAAATTAAGTCGATTGTTACACTCAAGTTGAGTCAATATCTAAAATATAAATGAAAGATAATTGCCTTTGTAGCTATTGTAGTGCCCTGCCATCTGCTCTCATTGTTCTGTTGCGTTGCCTTTATATCATCTGTTCTTCCTATCCGCCCACACACAGTATGTAGTGAGAGCAGTTATTATAGGGCTCGTTTGTCTGAATAGAAGGCGTGGTATTGTTCCGCGCCGCTGATGAGAAGTTACACCGTGGCATTAAAGGGAATGTAAAGGATGAGGAAGGTCTTCAGTAGGCTGCTCTGACTCGGCTGTGAAGGTTTCTAGAAGTTGTTGAGTTTGTTCGACACAGACGTACATGATGATATTGAGACGCAGTATAAGTTTGGATGTTTGCTTTACTTTAGAGTTTGCAGGAAAAGTCAAATGTAACAAAACATCTGGGAGTCCCAAACTACAGACGGCTGTTCTATGAAGCAGAATCTGGAAGTTTTAGTGTTCCAGAGGTAGTTAGTTTTATTAGCACTCACTTAAGCTACAGAGCTAATCTGTTCCAGAGCAGATCACGTGCAAGATAGAAGATCAACGCATGTATAACCACCTACTGACCAATCAGTGCTCCAGAGAATTCAGCATTCATTGTAGAACTTGATGCATGGAGGGTATAAAGTTTTAAAAACCATCAAAAGGTTTTTAATTTCCCTGAGTTGATACTGATCTCCAGTAAAAAATATAGATTCAAAGATGAAACTTTATTCCTATGTTTTGTTTGTTTGTTTTGTTTGTTTTTTTCCCCTCAGTGGCTGCAATTTTTAAACAGTTTTATTGATCTGTAAGCCTAAACATATAATCCTAAAATAGGGCACCTCTTGTACTTGCTGACCTTTTGCACATAGTCTGAGGCTCAGTTTGATTTTTTTTCTTTCTTTCAAACATTAAATCTGTACGTGCCCTGTTAAACACACAGCTGTGATACTGATAAGTCTGTTCACTTACATAGTCTGCCTCTTATGTTCTGCCAAAGCACTTACAATATATATATTCATACAGTGTTTTTTCTTCTTCCCATACATACACTCGCTCTACTTTGGCTGTAGCTGCTGTGTTGCTTTCAACCTGTAGTATGTGTTCACTTTGTTTTATTTTTGCGTTGTGGTTTGATTGTCTTTATAGGGTTACTCGCTCTGCAGCCAATTTTTAAAAAAAAAAAAATTCCACAGCTTTTTCCACGACACACCTTTGTGTTAACATGCACACAGGAATGGGAATGTGGCAGGATGCACATTGCAGATAGTGGGTTGATTCTGATGTACTAACATGTACACAGAGTAATGTTAATGCAAGTGCACGCGTCTTAAATTGAGGTCTACTTTGCATGTTTCTGCACACAGGGCAAAAATCTGAAATAAAGATGATCTCCATTTTCCCATACACATAAGCAGCATAAGAATTAAGCAAGACTGAGAAGAAAAAATGTGCTCGTATAAAGGTGTTGATGGTAAATGCAAATTAAATATAAAGTGCATTAATTACTTAACTGCCATGGACAGCTCTGGATACTTTAACCAGACCCAAAAAGCTCTGCAAAGCTTAAATCTGCTACCTGCTCCCCACCCCCCACCCTTCTTCTTCTTCTTTCACTTCACACCCACATTTGCATGATGACAACCATGGTGTTTGTCTCTGTGGCCCTAATGCCATGTGTGTTTTTTCAGGAGAACTCAGAAGATGATAAGAAGAGGGGACGTTCGACAGACAGTGAAGTTAGTCAGGTTAGTGTGAAGATGCCGAAACCTCTCCCAGAAAACAAGCAGGAGTGCTGAAAGCTCCAGGAACATCATTACCTTCTGAGATTATCATAAAGTGCTGCAGTTATCAGTTAATTTTTGTTAAGTAAACAGAGTCAGACTCTAAGGACTCTGGTCTAACGACTCTGGAGTCATCTTGGAACCAGTCTGATCCTAAACAAACTAGGAAAGAGCCAGAACCTCAAACCACAGTATCCAGAGCACCAACACTGCTCAACACACCACAAACAAAAAGTGTAAAATTTCTACATCTTTACTAAAACACAGAGTAGAGAGGTTTGCTACAACATGAAACTGAAACTGTCATAAACATCTATGGTCATGCACCAGGGCAACAACATTAATTATAGTATGTACTAATATGTTGCCTGTTTTTACTACTTAATGACTTTTTTGCTACTGCAAAGATTTCTTTTCAGGATTCTTTGAGTCTCCTCCTTACATGAAGTGTCTGCTTAAACCTGCAATCTCTCCAATGTCCTGTAGGGGGCGATCCCTCTGGTTGCCTTCATGGCAATGGCAAAAACACTTAGGTTGAGACTTGACAACAGGGTTCTTCATAATGGTTACATATTAAATACAGCCATTGGTGACAGTTATATATAAATGTTGCACAGTCTCTTTGTTATCTCCTTCATCGATGACTAGTAGAGGTGGGAATCACCATACATCCCACGATACGATATTATTGCAATTTTTAAAAATATTTTGTGATATTCAGATTCTGTACATAAAGGTAAACTTTATCAATATTCATTTTCTCTAATATCAAAGTCTCACACTCAGTCTTTCTCTCATTTCAGTTTGATTGTTGACAAACTGAACGGTTTGTATTACAGTCTAGTCCAACTTAACTGAACGCAACCATCTGGTACAATTATAGCTATTCTGAACTATGCAGTTTATGAAAACTATGCAGCCCCTTCAGCAACTGAAGAATTTGAAAGTAAATTAAAACAAAATATAATTTTACATTAAATAAAGTTTTAAACTTAATTAAAATAAAACATGTCTTAAATTAAAATAAGTAAACTGTCACATTTGGACAGTGAAGGAATGTCAGGATTCTTGCTCAGAAAAAGGATCAACATGCTCTGAAGTCAGAGAGCAAATTGTTTGTAACAAAATATCGATTTCTGCTGTCCCTGTATCGATACATTATTAGCAAACAAAATATCACGATGCTACACAGTATCGATTTTTACCTCCACCCCTAATGACTAGCAGGGAAAACAAAGCACTATCCTTTTCCTGTTTTAAGACCACAAATGAGCCTGAAATTTTCATGGAGATTTTTCCCTGAAATCCCCAAACAACATACTTATCTCATCTGCTTTAAAATCTATTGTTGTGTGGCTCAGTCCCTCATGTTGAATCGAATCTTTGACTTTGGTTTATGTCCTCAGTGATAAATGAGCAGTGTTCATTGTACTGTAATTAAACAATGATGTGTTTTAGGAATGGAGCAACAAGAGCAGTGCTTTGAAAAGTCATTGATTAAGACATCAGGTTAATTTTTAATTCATGTATTTTTTATATTTTTCAGTCGCCTGTGAAGAATGGAAATCCCTCCTCTTCGTTATCCTCTTCTTCCTCCTCCTCTGCTTCTTCTTCCGTCTCGGGACTGACCTCATCTTCGATGGTCTCTATGGCGACCATCGCTGGGGGAGGAAGCAGTAGCTCTGGGGGCAACAGTCATCACAGCAACTCAGCAGGTCACCTCACCAACACTTCCGCTGGCAGCTACAGCAACGCCACCCAGCAGCCGCCGCACCCGTCAGCGCAGCAGCAACAGGCCAAAAACTCCGTTAGCTCCTCTTCCTCCTCTTCAGCTCCTATCTCCAACTCCAGCACCTCCACCAACAGCCACCCTGCCTCACTGGCCGCCTCTCCACCCAATGCCAGCACACTGGAGCTCCGTGCTTCAAATTCGCAGCCGCAGGCTCCATCAGGGTCCACGCCAACCTCCAACAGCTTGGGCCTCAGCCTGGGCCTCTCTTTGGGGAAAGGCCTTTCGGGCGTCGTCACCACCAGCCCCATGTCCGGAGGCCTCGGCCTGTCGGGGATGCCGGCATCCCTGACGGGCACCATGGCAAGCCTTCTGTCCAGTAACACCCCTGCACCCTACGCTCAGGCGGTCGGCTCCAGCTTACCAGGCTCTTTGGGTGGAGTCAGCACAGCAACGACCAACAGTGCTGTAGGCTCCATCGGCAGCGGGAACATGACAGTCGGCGGGCCGACATCCTCGACAGGAGGTCTGCTGGGTGCAGCGCCGGGCGTGGTCGGCTCTGGGATTCTGGGTTTGGGCTCTAGTCAGTCAGGGGTGCAGGGCTCGTCCTTGGTGTCGCCGAGCTCGGTGGGAGGTTTAGCCCCAGGTAGCGGAGTAGGAGTCATCGGGAGCAACGGAGGCAGCTCGGGATCAGCAGGGAGTGGAGTAGTAGGAGGAAACTCGCTCCCTGTCCGACCACCGAGCCGACAGAAGCAGAACGGTAGCACTAGTGAGTATCTGATGTCTGCGCTTCGACAGATCGACTGTTTGTCCAGCATCTGTAGACCTGAGGATGATTTCTAAGTGCATTTATGTATTGATGTTTTTATTACAGGTTACAGTGCTGTGGTAGCAGACAGCACAGCAGACTCCGCCCTCAACAGTGCCAGCCAATCGCAAAGCAGCCAACCCTCATCTTTGACCTCCACAGCCAATCAGCCGTAAGTAGCCAAAGCAGCTGGTTGGAGGACATGATTGTTTTTATAGTAGCATTTTAATTAAATTGACTGTCACCACTACTCTCCTTTTTGGTTAGAACTTGTACAAAGCATCCTTAGAGCCGCTCAGATTCCATAGCTAAAATGACTGCATTAAAGTCTTCCTATATGCACTTCTAATTAAAAGCCTTTTAACCTTCGGGGACTTTATTGTGAAACTTCTGCTGCTTGTTGAAAAACAAGACTTTCTGTAACTTCTTTAGATTTGTGCTCCTTTTTGACTGTGACCCCAGCCTAAACTAATCCACGTTTCCTATTTCCAGTAAGGACACTGGTCCCAGTCTACTGGGCTCTATAAGTTTGTCGTCCAGCTCTCCATCCCCGGCCTCTTACAGCGAGGCCAAAACGGTGAGCGGCAGCAACCTGTTGAATGGGCCAATGTCCTACTCACAGCAGTCCTCCGACAGCATCAAGGTGAGACACATTTGAACGTACGAAGGCGAACAGCTATGTTTTTAATCGTTTTTAGGGGCCATATGGGAGTTTGGGATTTGAATGTTGTTTGCTAAGAGAGCAACTTAATCTCCCAAATCTCCACAGACTATTAATTTGCATGCAGACACAATAAGAATGGCCTCTGCTTTAATTAATTCATTCTGCCAACAGTTAAATCCAAAGGGGAGATGATTACAGTCTCATTACTGCTGTTTGTTGATTAACAGAGCTGTTTAAAGCAAATTACAGCAAACACTGAGAGAACAGTGCCAAAAACAGGGAGGAACCAAATACCTGCCAAGTTAGGTTGGTACAGTAATGTTTTAAAGAGGTATGAATATACACCGATCACACAGCATAATGACCCCTGACAGGTGAAGTGAATGATTCTGATTATCTCTTCATCATGGCACCTGTGAGTGAGTGGGGATATCAGGGACCAAGGGAACACTGTGCTCAGAGTTGATGTATTAAAAGCAGGAAAATTGGGTAAAAGTAAAGATTTGAGCATCAGAACTGGACCACAGAGCAACAGGAGGAGGTGGGCTGGTATGATGAAGTGGCTTTCTTTTAAATCTTGTGATTGCTGCGTGTTTGTGCCGTGCTTACCTGGGGACCATCTGGCATCAGGATGTACGATTTGAAAGAAGGCAAGCCGGCAGAGGCAGTATGATGCTCTGAGAAATGTTCTGCTGAGAAACTTTGGTTCCTGCCATCCATGTGGATGTTACTTTGACATTTACCACCTAACTAAGCATTTCTGCAGGCCATGCACACCCTTTCATGGAAACTGTATTCCCTGATGGCTGTGGCATCTTCAGCAGGGTAATGCATCCGCCCACAAAGCAAAAAATGGTTCAGGAATGATTTGAAGAGCAGAACAATAAGTTTGAGGTCTTGACTTGATCTCCAAATTACCCAGATCTCAATCCAGTTGCACATTTGTGAGATGTGCTGGATAAACAAGTCTGATGCATGGATCCCTGACCTCGCAACTCACAGGACTTAAAGGAACCGGTGCTGATACCACAGCACACTATCAGGTGTGGGATTGAGTCTGTGCTTTGACGGATCAGTGCAGCAGAAGGGGGGCAAACAGAATATTAGAGGTAGTCATAATGTTGTGCCAGATCATTGTAAGTTCAAAAGTGATCTCCAATTATACAGTGTTTCCATGGGGATATAAAAAAAAAAGTAAGATCATTTGATTCTTGATGAAAGAAACGTTAAAGCTGCAAAATCTGAATTACTGAAAACTTGCAAAAACAGTTTTTGCTGGAGATTCTGCAGCCCTGTGAATTTTATCCAAACTTCCTGTTGTATAAAATTTCAAGCCGGTGTAAATCTGTAACGGAGCTTAGTGTTGCACAGCTCAGTACTTTTGGATAGTGTCCTTGGACAACAAAAGAAAAGCCTGACGATGTAATATCGGTTGTATAATTGCAGTAAATTACTCCAGTTTCTAAAAACTGTTTACAAATTACAAATTACGAGGCAATTATGAACTATATTTTTGTTAGGTGTGTGGTGATAAGACCATATCAGTGGTGCGTTTAGACCCAGTGCAGAGTTTCGCCTCCCTTTTACTTCTGCAAATACAGTTGTTGACGTATTTTAGTAAATCTGCAAATGTTCGCTGATAATACAGAAAACTGGAGTGCAACTGATATGTGGAATTAATTTAGAGAAACACATTTTTATAACTTAGTCCTGCGATTTCGCTTCTCTCCAATTCCCCGTCTTTACATAAAAGTGAAGTTGAACCATGGTGACAATATTTAATATTTATTAGTATCAGGAGAAAAGTCTGTGGGATCATTTTAGCTGGTAGGTATTCGAGACTCGGTGTGAAGTGAATATTTTACCAAACTTGCCCAGTGTGAATTTCTTCCGTTTCGTATCTTTGCATACGCACAATTGAGCTCGAGTTAGCCTGTGACTAAACTTACTAATTTCTTTGGCTTTAAGTTCAACTTTATTTTTATGGAATATTTTAGACTAACCCAGTGGTTCTTAGAGGTGGGAATCACCATACATCCCACGATACGATATTATTGCAATTTTTTAAAATATTTTGCGATATTCAGATTCTGTACATAAAGGTAAACTTTATCAATATTCATTTTATCTAATATCAAAGTCTCACACTCAGTCTTTCTCTCATTTCAGTTTGATTGTTGACAAACTGAACGGTTTGTATTACAGTCTAGTCCAACTTAACTGAATCAACCATCTGGTACAATTATAGCTGTTCTGAACTATGCAGTTTATGAAAACTATGCAGCCCCTTCAGCAACTGAAGAATGTGAAAGTAAATTAAAACAAAATCTAATTTTACATTAAATAAAAAAGTTTTAAACTTAATTAAAATAAAACATGTCTTAAATTAAAATAAGTAAACTGTCACATTTGGACAGTGAAGGAATGTCAGGATTCTTGCTCAGAAAAAGGATCAACATGCTCTGAAGTCAGAGAGCAAATTGTTTGTAACAAAATATCGATTTCTGCTGTCCCTGTATCGATACATTATTAGCAAACAAAATATCACAATACTACACAGTATCGATTTTTTTCCCCACCCCTAGTGGTTCTCCAACTGATTTTGGATGATCTGAGAAAATCTGGAGAGAAAAGTAGGACTTTTGTAGGGGATGTACAGAAACGAGAGGTTTTTTGATACTAGAGTGCTGACCTCATTCACTAAAACTCATCTTCCATCTTTTTATATTCTTCATGATTTGGCACTCCATAAACAGTCTGAATGGCTGCACTACAGACCAATCTGAAGTATCTTTGAACCCCCTGGATGTGCCTGCAGACACGAGTACACACAACTTTAGGTCCACCACATAAAACCTGACCGCAGTCAACACACCAAACGAGAACGATAATTTCTTTATGGTTTTAGTCGATTTTGTTTCTCGTGGTAACAAAAATCTCTGATCTAAGAGTTGAAGTAAATCACATTATTGCAGTATGATATTGAAGGACACTCTCCAAGCTATCCACGTACTTGCGAACATATAGTGCATTATTTTTGTTGTTGTTTTGTCCCGTCATCTTGAAATCACTCCTCAAGCTGCCTGACGCTACGTCACATGCATCTTAGGAAGGGAGGGCACAGGAGCAGAGAAACCAAACAGCCCGAAAACTGAAGTTAAAGCGATTTCCATGACAACATTATCAGTGGTGCGGGAACTCGAGTTCCTGTGTTCAAGCAGGTATGATAACTCTGTGCACACGTCCTGGAGAATCTTTTCCCAAGTGTCTCCTTGTCTGTCCTCATCAGCCCCAAGAGCCTCTGAGCAGCCTCAAGTCCATGGCCGAGCGAGCAGCAATGAGCTCAGGGATCGAGGGAGACGTGACCTCCCTGCACCTCACCTCAGGTAAGACACACACACACCTTGATAAAAGGAGATGGAGGGTTACCATAGAGCAGAAATAGAAAAGCTGTATTTTAATGGAACAAAATGTCATCTCACCTCCCACTCTCAGCCGCCTCTGAACAAAAACTGCTGATGATATTATCATCCCTGACTCAGCTCCACTTTTCTTTCTCTCCATCTCCAAAACCCGAATCCCTCTCCTCGTCACTTCCCCTCGCTCTTTCCTATTCAGAAATATTCCCCAGCAGCACTACGGCCCCTTCAGGCCCCCCATCAGGACCTCAGCCCTCGCTGTCAGAGGTCAGCATCCCCCCATCGTTGGGGGTGTGTCCGCTGGGGCCGGTTCCCCTGTCCAAAGACCAGGTCTACCAACAGGCCATGCAGGAGCAGGCGTGGACGCATATGCCACACCCATCCGACTCCGAGAGAATCAGGTGCAGTGACATTTTTACCACCCACCTTTTCTGCAGTCAGAAAAAGCAAAGTAAAGCACTTTGTGCCTCGTTATTGTCGGCAGCATTAGAAGTTTTCAGGTGTGGAGGGTAATGTACACACAACACACTACAGACAGCTTCACAAACAAACAACTGTTTAAATTCAGAGGAGGCCAGGGTCAAGTCAGCTGTAAAAAAATAAATAAATTTAAAAAAATTGCTCCCATTTCTTTAGCTGAATCTAAGAAAACTCAGCAGTTCACTGCGGTACAACAGTGAGTGTCTACAGTCATCTGTAAAACATGGTGGAGACTGAGGAAGTCATACATACAGAAAGTCAGATTTGCATCCTCTATGCCAGCGGTCCCCAACCCCCGGGCCTCAGACCGGTACCGGTCCGTGAGTCGTTTGGTACCGGGCCGTGAGAGTTGAGGCTCAGGTGTGAAATGTATAGTTTTCAGGGTTTTTATCGGTTTTGAGCGTTATTTTGTTATCGTTTTTATCATTTACTCAGTTTTCCTGGGTCTTTTCACGTGTGTTATGAATAAATCTTTTTTTCAGATAAATACAACAAAATAAAATTGTTGTATTTATTTATCCGTGACACCTTAAAGGCCGGTCCGTGAAAATATTGTCGGGCATAAACCGGTCCGTGGCGCAAATATGCAATATAACCTGGAAGGTTACTCACTGATAATATCTTAATTCTGCAGCATGTCAATGATCCCAAACACATCCCAGTGCAGTATATTCGGTTCACACTGTGTTGAATAAAGGTGCCAAATATTGACTTTCAGGCTCATTAGTGCTGCACTTTTCTTCCCTCATATACTGTTTTCCACTCATAGCATAGAATGAAATGACCCTTTGTTATTGTACATGCACAACAAAACTGTGCAAATTCATGTTTGTGCACTTTCCAAACAAAAAACAATCACTATCTATTCCATATTTACCCATTTACAAGTGACTTAACTTTTGACCAGCACTATACGCACGCGGTCTCCAACCTTTTTTGCGCCACGGACCGGTTTATGCCCGACAATATTTTCACGGACCGGCCTTTAAGGTGTCGTGGATAAATACAACAAAATAAAACTAGTACTGGTACCAAAAAAAAAATTTATTCATAACACACGTGAAAAGACCCAGGAAAACCGAGTAAATGATAAGAACGATAACAAAATAACGCTGAAAACCGATAAAAACCCTGAAAACCATACATTTCAACTCTCGCGGCCCCGTACCAAACGACTCACGGACCGGTACCGGTCCGAGGCCCGGGGGTTGGGGACCGCTGCTATACACTACAGTTGTTAAAAGATCTCCTCACAGTGAATCTATCAAGACATCTACAGATCAGATTGGACAAAAGAGCCTCAGCTGTAGTAAAAAATATTTAAAAGAGCAAAATTCAGTCAACTGAAGTCAGTGGGAGAAACTGCAGCACAGGGAATAAAAGCCCCACCGCTTTATTCGATTTGTGTGTAGTACCGTCTGATACTGGAGTGCTCAGTAATGTAACCCACCTGTACACACAGTCATAATTGCAGAAGTGATTATACTGGTACAGTATCTACAATGCAGTCAGCCCACACAGATACATTTGACATTTAAATCAAACACTCAAACCCTCTTGTCCCACAGTACCTGTTGTGTTTTACAGATGAGAGCACGCACGCACATTCAGAGCGTGGATTTTGTCTTGTTGTGATTAAAACACGACTCTGTACTAAAAGCGTGACAGACGTGTTTGTTCCACCTGTTTCTTAAAGTATAATTCACCTTCAGCTTACACACACTTGTCTCTCCTACACGCACACAGGTCATTTCCTCCACGTTTGTTTTGAAGTGCTCACATTAGTCAGACACTCACACACTTTCTGTTCTGCCCCGTTTGTGGGACTCTGTTATTTTAGGCGCACCCTCGGTGCACACGGCTTCATGGAAACAGACAAACTGGGTTTGTCACCATTCTAAAAATACTCGGAAAAGTGCATTTAGGTGGAGAGAGTGACCCACTGCTGAATTTTCCTACTTTCTGTGAATCCATCAGGGAAGGAAAATCTTTATATACGACCCACATGTTCCTCAACATGTGACATCTCGGTCTTCAGATCACATGTTGGTAAAATGCGAGTCTGCCATGAGAATAACTCTGATTCTCACAATTAAACACATTATAAATGTTAGGCTTTGATTTTTCTTACATTTCGACCAGTTTGTAGTTTCTGATGTTGGTGGTTACAAATGGGAATCTCAACCTGTTGCTTTACTTTATTTTTGCACTTATAGTGTTTGCATGTCTTTATTTATTTTTTAAAAGCCTTAACTCAGAGCTTCTTCACTTTTAACTGTGCAGAGACGATGGGTGAAGTCTGTCGATGGGGGTTGTTTAGGTCATGGAAGAAATCCTAATCGGTTATTTTGTTCTGCTTGTTTTCAGCCCCATATTTTTATTCTCAAGCTCTGCTAGAGTAGCTTAACGTGCTTCACGGCTCAACAAAAATCCATCTGAGCTTTCGTAGAGCCCATCAGTTCATCTGCTTTTAAGGCCACCCTCTTTAAGCCACCTGTTTTCTGATTGGCTGCCCCTGACAAATGGAAGGTTTTAAAGGGAGGTGCTTCAGTACTTACACTTTTTTCTGACAGCACATAATTTTTCACTGTGGATTTTCTTAAACATCTAATATAGTTGAGATGAAAAACAGATTTTTAGGTAAAGATGCTTAAAAAAATGAGATCAAGACAAATTTTTTTCATTATCTTTTCTCTTCTTGTCCTCCTTTCTATACTGAAGTTAAGACTTTAGGAATGTAGCGCGTTATCTAAAAAGTTATGCTAAATTCTTGCCATTTTCTTCATTTATAAACCATTAACTCTCTGTCTCTGTGTATTACAGGCAGTACCTGATGAGAAACCCCTGCCCCACCCTGCCTTTCCACCACCAGGTGCCACCGCCCCACTCAGACACTGTAGAGTTTTACCAGAGGCTTTCCACAGAGACCCTCTTCTTCATCTTTTACTACCTGGAGGTAAGCTGTGTTTGTCCGTTTCTGCTTAAATGTTGTTTACAGCAAACTCTTTCTGTGAGACTGTTTTAGGTTAAATTGGATCTGCTGAATCGGAATTTGGAGGATGAAGATGATTAGTTTAAATGAAAGAAGGGCCTGTTAGGGAGTCCAGGGTCAAGACTAAATTGATTACACTAAAGTCAAATTTAATTTAGGCTCATGAGGTATTTATGAATCGTATTACAAGTGAAATTGAGGATTTCTTTCTCCTCGGAGCAAAACGTGCTCCTAATTTAGTCTCATTTCTCAGCACTCGTCGTCTCCTCTCCCCCTCTCTGCAGGGCACTAAGGCCCAGTATCTGGCAGCCAAAGCCCTGAAGAAGCAGTCGTGGAGGTTCCACACCAAGTACATGATGTGGTTTCAGAGGCACGAAGAACCCAAGACCATCACTGATGAGTTTGAGCAGGTGAGAATCACATCTGTGTGTTCAGCCGCAGAGTTTCTGCAAACGTTCAGTTGTGCGCCTTCCTCTTTGTCTTCAAACTTAGTGTTTTCTTTGCTTGTTTTAGGGAACATACATTTACTTTGACTATGAGAAATGGGGCCAGCGGAAGAAGGAGGGCTTCACGTTTGAGTACCGGTACCTCGAAGACCGAGACCTCCAGTGACGTGCAGAGAGACGCGACAGGACTGACAGCTGAGAAAGTGAGAGATGGACGCATGAAGAAGGTTGATCCACCTGCTGACATTCCTGGATTTGACCTCAGCTCGCTGGGGAAAGGAGACGTGCGGGCCGGAGGGGGGCGGGCGGGTTTCGTCCCTCCTCCTGACCCTCCAAATCCCGCCTTACCATCCTCACCCCGGCAGTGATAACCCCTCCCACTCCCATCATCTCCTCCTTTCTTCTTTCTGTCTCTTCATCAGCAGCCTTTTTTTAAATAAAAATATTTCCTGGCTTAGACAAATCACACAAACACACACAAAATAATCACGCGTATAATATTCCGACTATCCCCTGCCCTCGACTCTGAGTTATCCTGTTAATTTGGCTTTAAAACTGTTGCTTCTGTTAGCCCCGCCCTTTAAAGGCCAAAGATTATTGGTCAGTTACATTCTCAGCGCAGGCTCTGTCTACTTTAAACAGACCAATGTGAACTCCATCAGTGCTGTAACACTTCTCAGACTCTCATCAGCTGAGACAAATGAATTTTAAAATCAAGCGAGAAGCAAACGAGGACGCGTCAAAGAGGACGAGCAGCCAGCTCTTTTCTGCTTCATGAACTTGACAGCCGCTAATGCGACGCTTCACGTAACCTGAGACATAATGATGCTGAGCTTCTGCCTTGTTTTCCACTGGTTTATAATCCAGATTAATTTGGATTTGGAGTAGTGGAATAAAATGATAGCAGGGCTTCATATCCGTGGACGCACATCATGATTTTCGTGTCCGTTAATACGTCAGTGTTTCTGCTTCAGTCAAAATTAGGTGGGAAACTTGAACAGCCACGTTGAATCTACAGTGAAATGCAGTTGTTGGCCAGATTATTAGGCACAGCTGTGCACTTAAATCGCTCTTCCGTAAAATCGACCTTCACGATCAGTGCGGTTGTCTCCGTTATTGAGGTGTTAACAGTGAAGTATTGGTTAGAGGTGGTGCTAACCAGGCTCACCTGCACCCTTATATATGTGAAAGTAAAGCTCATCTCCATAACAACAAGAGCTGATTGGGGTCCTGTTGGAGTAACAGGAAGTCATTCACAATAAATGACTTCCTGTTGGAGTAACAGGAAGTCATTCACAATGAATGAATCTGTTTTTTTTTAAAAAAAGAACTGCAAAATTTAGTTTAAAGTAAAAGTAAGCAGAACTAATGAAAACCTGATCATGAAATTTAAAATTATTTGCTGTTCTGCATTTTCGGATCTATTTTTCTAACTCGTTATATCATCAGACGCAGAAGGAGATGAAATAGAGCAGCGGATATCAGATGCTGTAGGCGAGGCTATTAATGAATGAATTCCTCCGCCTCAACAAGCGAGTAGAAGCTGATATTTAGGCCTAGCATCTCTTCCCCCAGTGTGGCGGTTATCATTGGAATCACAGGTGTCAAGTTCCTGAGGTGCAAAAGTGTTGGATTTCTGTGTAAAACAGCTGATTAATGAGGTCAGCTGCCCTGCTGCTGTGACGATGAGGCGTCCGTTTACAGCTCTGTGGAGGTGAAGCTCAGCAGAGTTGGCTTCTCTCTTCTGGTCTGTTTGGGAAAACAAGCAACCAGCAGCCGAACAGGTAAACACTGGTCGTAGGTGGCACCGCAGGCCTCGCTCGCGCTCCAGAGGTCCCGTTTCTTGTTATTGTCGTTGTCGGTGTTTGTTTACTTGTGAGGTGGTTCATGCTTTTTGTCCGCTGGTCTAAAAATATCCCGCCCTGCCTACTCCCGTCTATCCGCAGAGGAGGAGTGTGACAACGCAGCCGGCGAGGTGTCGGTAGTAACTGTCTTTTACCTGGTGGGCAGCGTTATGTCATAGTTTCACAAAAATGGCTTCAAACTGGGAGAAGCTTGGACAATTCAAGTTGTAATTAAATCTTCTCCTTTCCCAGTTTTCTCGTCATGCACAGTTTTAATTTTTCTGCGTTCACTCGAACGCAGCGGAGGTGCACGGGGATCCTCTCACGACTACAATAATGGCACTTATGAATACCTGCTGAAAGCTCAGTCAGTCCACAGATGTTCCTCTGTAGAGTTTTTGTTTGTTTTGTTTGTGCACAGATCAGATTGTGTCCACCTTCGCTGCGCCGGGTTGTCGGCAGAGGTTTTCCCATCCAGCTGCCAGACAAATAGACGATCAGCTGCTCGTGTCGGTGTCTGCACGCAGCAGGAAGATGCTAACCAGGTGCTTCTGATAGCTTTCAACAAGCTAAGCTACAACTGTATTTAGGTTTGAAGCTTTAGGCCTGAAAATACGCCAAAATGTTTTCATCCCAAGACGTCAGATACTGGCGTTTTGTCTTCAGCAGTACAGACGGGGTCGTTTTTGCATCTCTGACCAGAGCAACAGTGGACACAAAGATCAGAGAGGCCATAGAGCTCCGTTTGGGAGCTTTGTGTCCTGCTCTGTCTTGTTTATGACAGATTAATAGCGACATCCAGCTTACTGTTGCTGCACCCGAGGGGGCTCAAGCACACTTTTAGTAACATGTGAGAACGCTAGAGTCCTCCGCACTCCGATCAGACCTTGGCCGGTCTTTAATCTGCCAGCCCCTTAGTGCAAAATCTGTGTGGTGCATTGGTGATCTATCACATAAATCAAGCCAAATATTTTCAGGACTGCGTGTGGGCCACTTCCTGTTTTGTGCCACATGTGAGAACTGACAAGTGTTAGAAAACAAAAAGCTCCTGACCTGCTCTGTTCGTGAAATCAGCCTCTGTGACACCAGCAGCTTTGACGGCGTCGGTATGAGACCGGGCTCATGCTACACCCTGGACGTCTAAAACTGAGCAGCAGGTCAAAGCCAGGGGACGTGATCCTCTAACACAGAGCAGCTCCAGCAGTTATCACGGTGGGTGTTGGATGCTGCCGGCAGCTGGATGGACAGTTTGTTCGTCTCCCACCAGCCTCTTCTTTCCTTCCCTTTTCCCTTCCTCCCTCCCTCGTCGTCCTCCTCCTCTCTGTGCTCGAGCACAAACAGAGCAACACCAGCACTGCTGCCCACATCTCCTCTGTCCTCCAGCTCTCTGCTCCATGTTTACACACTGAAGGGTTCGACTGAGCCGACTGGGCCCACACCAAACACACACAAACACACTCGTTCTCACACTGCCCGAGCTTCTTCCACGGCTGCCAGCATAACTCGACAGCAGCTCATTTTTTTTCTTGTTTTTTGTTTTTCCTGTTTTTGACACCAAACACTTGAGTTTCTGTCTCTTCCTCTCTCTCTCTTAGCCGCCTCCTCCTCCTCTCCTCTTCATGCCAGGTAGATATTTCCTTTATTTCTCAGGAAGTATTTGATAGACCATTTTATGAGGAAATGTATCCGCCAGCAGCTCCCATTGCCACAGCACAACTACAGTATATCTTCCCCTCCAGGACAGACTCTCACCGCAGGTTTAATTTCCATCCTTTCTTCTCTTTACACCACAGCGGCCCTTTTCATTTCACTTTTCGTTTTTGTTTTTGTTTTGTTTTTTGTTTTTAATAAAAATATCCTCCAATGTTTGGAGCAACACCTGGAAGAGAGACTATCTTTATATTTTGTATCAAGTTATTTGTGATAGGTTGTGCTTTTTCTTTTTCTTTTTTTCTTTTTTGTTCCAGAAATGGGGGAGATCATTTTAAAAGCCAGAGGAGAACGGGGACTGTTCTTTTTAAAGATCAGCGACTTCTCAAAGGAGTGTTTTTATAACCTGACACACAACTCTACACTTATTCACTTGACTGACAGTCGTGCTTTTAACTTTTTTGGGGGGTTTACTTTTTTTTTGACAAGCGGGAGGGATGAGAGGTCAATCCGAGAGCTGAAATGTGAATCTCTCTCTGCCCCTTGGCAAAGAAGTGTTGTATAGACTTCTCATCCTTCAAACTTCCTTATTTTTTTGTTTTCCTTCAGTTGTTGTCATCAGACAGCATGGAATAATGACACTTGCAAAGTGGCGCTGAAAAAGTAAATAATGACATAACCATGAATAAAGGATTGTAAAATATTAATAAAATAATTACTTTTCAGAAATCTGCACTTGTGTTTTGGTTTTTCTGGGAGTTTGGGAAGATCTGAAGCTTCAAACATGATTAATGACGGGGTGATTAGAGCTGATGTGAATATACAGGGTGGGTTATTTATATGGATACACCGTAATAACATGGGAATGGTTGGTGATATTAAAGTCCTGTTTGTGGCACATTAGTATATGTGAGGGGGCAAACTCCTCAAGATGGGTGGTGACCATGGTGGCCATTTAGAAGTCGGCCATCTTGGATACAACTTTTGTTTTTTCAATAGGAAGAGGGTCATGTGACACATCAAACTTATTGGTAATGTCACAAGAAAAACAATGGTGTGCTTGGTTTTAGCGTAACTTTATTCTTTCATGAGTTATTTACACATTTCTGACCACTTATAAAATGTGTTCAATGAGCTGCCCATTGTGTTGGATTGTCAATGCAACCCTCTTCTCCCGCTCTTCACACACTGATAGCAACACCGCAGGAGAAATGCCAGCACAGGCATCCAGTATCCGCAGTTTCAGGTGCTGCACATCTCATATCTTCACACCATAGACAATTGCCTTCAGATGACCCCAAAGATAAAAGTCTAAGGGGGCCATTCAACTGGCCCACGACGACCAATCCACTTTCCAGGAAACTGTTTTGTTGCGTCCACATTTTGGCAAATCCAACACTGAACCAGTTTCACGAAACTTAGCAGTTTGCTAACTTGAAATCTGCTGCAATGACCCGGTTACTGCGTTCACCAGATATCAACACAATTTCGATCCGCTCCTCACATGTTAACCTCTTCTACATGTCAATGGCTGTGAACAAAGAGAAACTTGTAAATAACTCATGAAAGAATAAAGTTACGTTGAAACCAAGCACACCATTGTTTTTCTTGTGACATTACCAATAAGTTTGATGTGTCACATGACCCTCTTCCTATTGAAAAAACAAAAGTTGTATCCAAGATGGCCGACTTCTAAATGGCCACCATGGTCACCACCCATCTTGAGGAGTTTGCCCCCTCACATATACTAATGTGCCACAAACAGGACTTTAATATCACCAACCATTCCCATGTTATTACGGTGTATCCATATAAATGGCCCACCCTGTACAGTCAGCTCAACTATTTGGACGGTAACGTGTGTGTGTGTGTGTGTGGATTTTAAATCTAACAAATTTGATTTCAGATCCATGTATAAAAATGGCTGTTAATGCAAAAACATTTTAAACTCTTTAATTAAAGCTTAGATGCTAAAACTTAAGTGGATTATCTAACAGTTATTTTAATTATCTGGATTTTTCTAATACCTGGATGAGGTGTGACTGCGTTAACTGAGGAGCAAAGTCGCAGAGGATTTTGAAATTGCTGCCATCTGTGTATCTACGAGGAGGCTGAGGGTAGCAGCCAGTATTTTGCAGATATTTAAAGCTTTCATTGGGTTGAGATCAGAACGCTGACCCGATAACTGTCTCGGCTTACTTTGGTAGTATGATTTGGGTCATTGGACTGCAATAAAAATGGACAATGAGTCTGCTCATATCTGAGTCAGAAGCAGCAGGATGGATTATACTATCAGTGGTCACATCATCAGTAAACACTAGTGGCTCTGTTCCACTGACAGCCACTCATCCCTATGTCATATTACCTGTCAAACATGGTGGAGGTAATGTGCGTGCTTTGGATCATGAGCCGTTTCTTTTCTCCTCCACACGGTTCTCTTCATTCATTTTGGTTTCATCTGTCCAAAGATTTTAGGGTTTTTTTCCAGGCAGTCTCTTTAAGCAAATCTAATCTGGTCGTCTTCCTGGCTGTAACCAGTGGTTTGCATTTGGATGAAAACCCCGTTTCAAATCATTAAAGCATCTCTTGATTGTAGACCCAGATGTCCCTAAACCTGTTCTTGTCTTGGTTTGATGCTGTGAACTTGTTTCTCTGAACCATGCAAGTAATCACAATTCACACCTTGGCTTCACACCTCGGCTCATGTGATTAGCAGTGTTGGGAAGGTTACTTTTACTTATGTATTTCATTACAGAATACAGAATACATGCCCCAAAATGTATTCTGTAACGTATTCCGTTAAGTTACTCAATGAGAGTAACGTATTCTGAATACTTTGGATTACTTAATATATTATCATGCTGTTTACAACTGCATGAATGTACTATTGCTGTGATTTATTACTGTTACTGAAGGTCCGCGGCTCCGAACCGTAGTAAAGGGACCTCTGGCTAATACGGTGGGTTCTGTGTCGGGCTCGTAGCCGAAAACTAGCTTTACTTTGTTGTCTGGGTCAACTTTGCTAGCAGAGACAGAGAGAGGCGTTGAAAGGCTGCTCCAACAGAACTTATTGTTTTTGGAGGAAAACACGAACACGGTGTACAGTCGAGTCTTAATAGCTTACTTACAACTGGGCTCGTCAGGCTCTCTTCTTGGCTGCAGTGGTTATTATTATATTTACATGCTTCCAGCTCCCGTTTTTGCTCGATGACAGCTCGTACTTTTCCTTTTTCTCCCTCCCTCGCTCACAGACACATAACGGGTATGGCAGTCCATTCTCCCTGCAGCACGGACTACACTGCCTATGATGCTACATTCTTTAGAGCTATACCTGTAGCATTCTGCCTATTAGCTTAGCACAACAACAACAACAAGGCCTCTCTCACCCAGGAAACACGCAGAGAGAGAGCGTCACCCTGTAACCATGGCAACCGTAACGCTGCCACCTGGAACAACAGAACGTAGCTGTCAAACAAAACCCAAACAGTCCTGACCCGCCACAATATGAAACAGGGAAGTACCGCCGTGTAATCCATTTATTTCAACAAAGTAACTGTATTCTAAATACCACCTTTTTAAACGGTAACTGTAACGGAATACAGTTACTCATATTTTGTATTTTAAATACGTAACGGCGGTACATGTATTCCGTTACTCCCCAACACTGGTGATTAGGTAGAGGATCATCAGGGGGTCTTTTGTCCATCTTTGGGGGGAAACTCTCACTGGGTTTAAATCTGGGACTCTCCACCATTTGACCTTAGAACTGAAGAAGCTTCTCGGATAAGAGGTGAAACGTCTTCAAGCAACTTAAAGAAGTCCAGACGCTTTTCTTTCCAAGCTCCTTAGACTACGACGACCTGGATGACTGAGAACCTTCACAGACACATGCAAGTAATTCTGTCCTCATGCACGTTAGTCGTCTTTTATGTTTCCATTTTGGTTTTATTTTTGTTTTTTAGCCTCCTCTGCTTCCATCAGCATCTGTTTGAACCTCATATTGACATCCTGTGAGCAGCTACCAAATCTGAACAACAGGAATCAACTCCATGGTTGTCACTCCAGCTGTGATCTTGTTACTTCTGGGACCTGACAGGTGATAAACGGCAGTGCATTACATCATCTGCCAGGACCTTTCATGGCAGGCTTATGTGATAAGAGCATCACGCTTCACCATTTCTGAGTGTGACTGTATGGAATAAAAAAGCTGCACGTGCTGCTTGTTCTCTGCATTTGTCTCAAGGATAATGTTAAAATCCTTTATTCATATGCTCTTCGTTGCTCATTGTTCTGTTTCTGCACCCAGAGGTCTTCTGTCTGCACGGGGAAAAAGCTCTTTACTTTTTCATTTACATTCATGTACAGTTAGGAGAAGCTTTTTCCATTTTGTGCAACACTTTTACTCATAAATGGCATTTCTCTACATTTATGGATGGTTGCATGTGGATTATTCTGTTCTTTTACTTTGTTCCCTTTGTTAAATGGATGTAGGTACTGCTTATTTCATAGATACATCCATAAAAAATGTATCTACTATATACTGTATAAAGTATTTATAATCACTTCCACTCAGACCTGCTGCAGCATTAAAATCTCCAGATGCTGTATGTTAAAGACTGTTTTACACTCGGATTTCTTTTTAGCATTAAATCAGTTCATTTTTCTTGAAGTACTGAGTGTAGAATATCAAACCGGCCCACACGAACATCACATGACTCCACCGCTTTTAGCTTCACCTGGAAGTCAGGTGAAAGCGTTAACTCTTTATTGTCATACTTTGTAGAGAAGTACTCTCCCACATCAGTCCTAAGACAAAGGCAGTAATCACAGATAACATGAAGAATAAAAAATGTGAATCATATGTACAGAGATTTAAAAAAGAGCACTCAGGTATTTGCACTGATTCGGCATTTTGCCTGTTGTAAGAGCCGTCCTTGATTTGCCCCTGACTTCAGCGCCCCGAGTCCCCTGACAGACGGCGGCAGCTTAAACAGCCGGTGTCCCGGGTGTGTGCGGCCCCTCGAGATGCTGCGTGCCCTTTTGAGACAGCGGGTGGTGTAGAGGTCCTTCAGAGAGGGAAGGGGGGCGGCCAATCATTTTCAGGGTGATGTTAATGACCCTTTGTAGTGCCTTCTTGTGTGCCATGACGAGCTCGAGGCCCACATGCACACACAGTCAGCAGATGCTTCTATATTTCTATTTAAAATCTGTTTATCTTCTCTTTTTTTTGCTGTTTTTCTCTGTATGTTATTGAGCTACATTGTTTTGTTTTTCATCTTTTAGCAGCAACTTCCCAACAGGTGACAGATTAAAGGAAAAAACCACTGTAATATATGCTGGTAATGCACTGAGCTACCACGTGCTGCCAGGTCTTTAATCTATCAAATCTGTGGACATCAACATTAATCCAAATGATCTTCTTTCTTTCAGTGTTTTGATGAAGATGACTGAGCTGACTGTCATTGGTTAAACTCGACTGCAGGGTTCAGATCTGGTGGATCTGAAGGTGATTACACTGATTCACATCATGTTTATGCACAAACCTTTTAGTGAACTGACTTTTTAAAATATTGCTCAGAATATTGATCAGAAATAAATACAGTGTGCTCATCATCTCATGTGAACTCTGTGAGTTCATGGAGTTTAAAAAGTAGCAGGCAATAAAACGATAAAGGTTTCTGCTGATACTGTGTGTTGCTGAGTTTTGACCTCTTGAAGTTGTGTTAGAAAGGCTGACTGTGTTTCTACGACTCTGTTTACTGACATTTTCCCCACAGATCCAAATGCAGATGTCACAGAAGTCTGTGTTCCTCTCCAGACTTGAGCCAGCTGAGCAGCCTGACTGAGCACAGACCATCTGTGTTCAGACATTAAGCCCTCCTCCTCAAAGTCATTAAGATCTTTGCCTCTTTTCATCCTCGTACAAAATCAGAAACCACTCAGCGTTTTTTCCTACGAGCATGATCAGATTATTACCGTTGAATCGTATCCTGCTGCTCAGCTGTCCACAAGCAACTGTGTTTGTTGTTTTCCTGCTTTTCTGTTCCGGTTGTTTTTCCTTTAACTTCTCTGGATATTCAACAGAATAACAGGTATAAAAATCTGGTTTTGAAATACACAAAAGAAATCCAAAAGCCTACCACACACGCTCGCATGGAACAGGGTTCATGCAGAGAGTGCAGAACATAAAACCTGGAGTACATCCAGCCATCATCTTTCAACAGAATCATCTGCACTTAAAGCAGCCGCATCATTATCATCACCCACCACTTTAATAAGAAACTGACTCATCCCGAGCGTTTGGAGACACCAGCTGCAGCCATGGCTTCTACTTCATGCTAGCAACAGCTCATTTCTACAAAATATAAAACCGAACTTCATGAACTAGACACTCAGAGTTTAACAGCTCAGCTGTAAGTCCTCACATCTTTGGGTTCATTTTATTTGACTGATGCTTCAACATGTTCTTATTGTAAAGTGTGAAACGCTGTGTCAGATGTCATCTACACCTCACCAGTATGCACAAAGCACCCTTTGGTGACACAGTGACGCCAGCAAATAATGGTCCTGCAGATCAAAGAGAGTCATAGAGGTTGGAGGCAACATGAGTCACAGGAAATATCAACCAGGAGACTATTCCTGATGTCCCATTTGGACCTTTGGGTTCTTCACTTGCTGAGTCGATTCATTCACTTTCTTCTTTAACTTGGTTAGCTTTAGGTAAAAAATTGTGTTTTGGATTTAATGGCACCGTTTTCCAACAATCACCCTGTGCATTGTAATGGGTAATGTAACCCTGGGACAACTGTAATGGCTTTATACGTGATGAATAGCTCACTATTCCCATAACCCCAAGCTCCAAAAGACGCCTTAGGCTTAACTGCCGTACACCAGCAGCAGTGACACATCATTTGATATCCTGGGAATAGGAAGGGTCTGGATTCAGATAACAGTCGAACTGTGGCTTAACTATTTTCTATACTGAGCTGAACTGTTGATCATATTCATATTTTTCCATGAGCATCGGACTCAAACGTGCCTCTTATCCTCCAAAACCTCACAGTATACAGTTCGATATTGAAAGTATGCAGAAAAACATTTCAGAGATCAAAACTCTGTGACAGTCACTGCTGTGGACACTTTTCATAGTTTTTAACAGCCAGTTTCACTTTGTTCTTCTTCACAGCTGGTTAATGGACACACAGCAGTAGCCCATACACTGGTTGCTTGCGACACTGCCCCCTTGTGACAATATGTAAACAATGCTCTCCAAAGCTGTCCATAAGCCAGGACCGCTTCAGTCATGTTTCTGCCTCCAGTCACATAGAGACCATCTAGATTGGCCACACCCTGGCAAAGTCTGGACATGCAGGAAAAATGTATATTTCCTGACTGGTTCCTGAGTCTCCTTGTGATCGCTTTGATCATTAGCAGATTGAAAAAGTCACCAACATTTGCACATTTTGTACCCCATATCATATCCCTGCTATTTCCCCTGGCAACTGGCAGCAACCTCCCAACCACTTGCCAACTGATCAAGGAATACACAATTTTTCCTAGAAACTGGCTGTAACTGGGAGCTCATTTGTGTGGAAGTTAGCAATCAATTTCCAAGCAACTGTCCGCAGGCTTCAAAAACTGCTTCTAACCAATCAGGGAATTCACATTTTTCTCTAGAATCCACTGGTTACCTGTTCGTCACCAACCAGTCTCTACCTGGGTGACTGGGTGACCACTAGTCATTGGGTGGCGGAAACCAGTGGGTCCCCAAACTCTACTTTGAGAACCAACTCTGAAGCATTTAAACTGTTATTATAAATATGTATAATTCTCTACTTAATGAGCACAAGCTGCCCTGTGTCCTCTGACTAGTGGACTGATGCTGGCATCCATGATGTTTAAAAAAATTTAAACAGTTTGAGTGCCGAACATTATGAAGTGTGACTAGTTTAAATTCATTTCCATGTGAGGAAAGTAACAATAGATGTCTGTTGGTCTGATCTATTATCAGTGGAAATACATGGAACTGGTTTTAGACTGGGCAAAGTAATGAAGCATTTGATCCCACGCTGAGAATAATGTTCAAAGGGAAAACCCAAATGCAGACAAAAACCAGGTCGGACTTCAAAGGGCACTTTAGTCACTAAAGTGCATTAGGCGCTGCACATTGATGACAGGAAAAATCTAAAAAGGGCAAACAGGACAAATACAAGCAGGAAGCCAACAAAAGAGGAACAGGAACTGGAGGGAGAAATGATGACCAGCACAGACACTCATTAAATACACATCAGGGAGGGAACGATAATAAGGAATAAGCGAATTCAGACAGGAGGAGAGCAAAGGGGAAACAGGAGAAGAAGTATAAACATAACAATTATAAACCGTCCGTCAAAATAAAACAGGAAGTGATTGACAATGATATTATAAAATGCTGAAAACGTTAACTTATAAAGACAGTGAGATAAAGTCATTTAACCCTTTAAGACCTACCATAGAACCAAGTCCGCCAGAGCTTATATTATATTTTTCATGCTGTGGAGCCATTTTTGGGAGCATTTCAAGTTGATATACATCAATACAACCATTATAGCCCAGATTTTAATAATATGTATGAATTAAGTGCATAGTAATTACATAAATTGCAAAAAAAGTGCAATAAACTACAAAAAAATTGAAAATCGTTTTTGTTTTTTTAACATATATTTCTAGTTAGAGAAATTTAAGAGGCTTATCCCTCAAAACTGTAAATACAAAAAAGTTGCACAAAATAGTTTCCCACCACAGGAAATTTATTTTGAGTGTCTTCATAGTTTTATTTTTGAAATACACCAGTTTTACTATACTGCAGGAAAAACAAAAATAAATATTATAATGCAAATTTGCAAAAAAGCAGCATATGCATCAAAATAAACTATTTCCAGCAGTGCAATATGAGTCCTAAGCATCGCAGAAACGACACAGAAAGTCATAAAGTCAAAGGTAACTTTTAAAAACACCAGTATAGGCTCATAAGGTCCTGAATGGTGAAAAAAAAAACTACATTTCCTCAAAATGACGTCACTTCCGGTTTCGGGCAGGTCATGCGATAGTTCGCGCTGATGGACGCAGGAAGTGTTACAAACAGCTGATCGGATCGGCAAAGCGTGTTTCTGGAATATTATGTTTTTGTTGCTGCAAGCGCTTTTTATGCAGTTTTTGCAAAACTATATGTGGAAGGAAACTGTGACCGAGGACAAGCTGATGGCATAAGATGTAAGTACAACTCCTCCGGTTTCATATGCAAAAAAAAGTTATTGCGCTAGCTTACGTGGTTGCAGAGCTACCGGGATTTAAAAATAGTTACGCAAAACGGAGCGTGCAGGTCTGACCGGCTTTAAAGGGTTAAGAGCCAGATAGAAAACAAGAAAAAAACAGCAAAGATTAAATTTAATATCATTCAATTTTACCCCACAAAATGATCCTGTTACTTCGCTAAACTGCTGGGTAACTAAAATATCCAATTCTTTTCTTCAACATTTAACTGTTAAACATTTAAACACATCCTAACACACCCTGATGCCTCGAGAACCTTTACTGCACATTCAAATCTGTTATTTCTGAGGCTCAAACAAGTCAGAAGACATATAACTGAAAAGGCCCAACGACGTGACATCCTGGTGTTTGAGAAGTCAAGACGATAACACCAAATGTGTGACTCAGGATCTTTGCTGCATTTTCTTCCCCATCTAAAGCTTCTCTACCTTTTTTAAATATGTGTCCAAAAATGTATAAAGCTGTCGTTTTCATCAAATTCATTAATTAATTCAATTCAGTTTTATTTGTACAGGCAGACGCTACACAACACAGGTACGCCGAGCGTTCCTAAAGTGCACCTCAGCAGTAAGTTGGTTCCACCCACACATACACCCACCCACACCCATTGCCTCCATCCTGTCCGTCACCTCTGGGCAACCGCTGCCCCACTTATTTACACTCTCTGTGCTTTCATGTGCCTGAGCGATGTTTGTTTACTCCTCACACGGTGCAAACCGCAGCACGACATATGGAGATGTGCCTCCATATGTCCCTGTTTTGCTGTTTGCCAGCGTGACGGCTGCAGAGACTCGCTATCTCCTTCTTCCTTGGCCATGTGCGCTACATTTTAACACGACTTAACCGAGGTCAAAGCCTGCAGATGTGTTCCCTGGTTTTTTGAACGTTTCTCTTTACAAGTTGTGATGTCTCGAGTCCTTTTTTTTCTGAAGCTTATGTGTGAAAAGATTTGAGTGTGTGCAAGCAGTCGTGTGTGTGTGAGGAACATAATATGAGTGTTGAGCTGTGTGCATGCAACCATATGTCACTATAGCTGGTACATCGAATGCAGCACATTTTTTATTATGTAATTGAACATTGTAGTCTCATAAAATGTGAACTTACATAAAAAACAGTAAAGAAAAATCCTCTGAGATCTACTCCCTGAAACCCTGTTTACATTTATCCAGTAGGTCTTCTTAGGCCTCAGTCATGCAGGCCTAGAGAGCGGCAACCACTTCCATTATTCCCCAACCAGTTGGCAAGTGGTTGCTGGCTGTTGCTAGGTCACAGGGTCCTGCATCAAAACCCTCTGTGTGATTGCTTTGGTCATCACCAGATTGCCACAGACGCTCATAGTTTTCATGAAAGACGCCAACTTATCTGCAAATACACAATCTGATGTTTGGTAGCAAGTCAACATCTTCCAGGTCAGCAACCTGCTGGCTATCAGCTGCAAAGAGGTTTTTCTGTGCATGAATTATACAATCATAATGATGATGATGAGGCCTGCAGTTCTTTAGATGTTGGTCTGGGTTCTATTTTTGATGAGCTCTGGAGAAATTTTAATATGCCAGCCACCCTGGGCAGTTTGCTAAATTAGTGGATAACTCGCTCTGCAGGCCTACTTGTTGTTCCTAGAGTATTTAAAAGTAGAATGGGAGGCAGAGCCTTCAGTTTTCAGGCCCCTCTTCTGTGGAACCAGCTTCCAGTTTGGATTCAGGAGACAGACACTATCTCTACTTTTAAGATTAGGCTTCAAACTTTCCTTTTTGCTAAAGCATATAGTTAGGGCTGGACCAGGTGACCCTGAATCCTCCCTTAGTTATGCTGCAATAGACGTAGGCTGCCGGGGGATTCCCATGATGCATTGAGTTTTTCCTTTCCAGTCACCTTTCTCACTCACTATGTATTAACAGACCTCTCTGAATTGAATCATATCTGTTATTAATCTCTGTCTCTCTTCCACAGCATGTCTTTATCCTGTCTTCCTTCTCTCACCCCAACCAATCACAGCAGATGGCCCCGCCCCTCCCTGAGCCTGGTTCTGCTGGAGGTTTCTTCCTGTTAAAAGGGAGTTTTTCCTTCCCACTGTCGCCAAAGTGCTGCTCATAGGGGGTCATATGATTGTTGGGTTTTTCTCTGTATCTATGAAGCGCCTTGAGGCGACTTTTGTTGTGATTTGGCGCTATATAAATAAAATTGAATTGAATTGAATTCAATTATTTTTTTTCCACTGAGGGCCAGGTGGGTTGGGATAGCTTTTTTTTCTCTTTATAAATCATCATTTAAAAAACTGCATTTTGTATTTTCTCAGGTTATAATATGCACAAAAAGAAGAATAAGAAGAAAGAAATCAGGACGGAGGAAGATATTAAACAGAGACAGAAAAAGCTGCAAATAACACAAAAAATATAAAAAGTGAAGAAAATGAGACCAAACTCAGAGAGATGCTGATTCACACTGCACTGAAATCATCAGTAAACTCTCTGTTTGGTAGATTATGGTTGGTTAGTCGAAGTGGAATTTTTATTCCATAAATTACTGAAATTGCAGATTCACCCGAGATGAATATTACAGGCAATTTAGGAAATTATTGCAAATTAGTAGAAGTCTCCAGGTAGCACCAGTAATATGAAAATTGGGCTTTAGTGAGAATTCCCACCGATGTGAGTTTATTAAACACCTCCAGCTTCACAGCATTAGCTGGATGACCTATATTTGGGCCTCCTGGGCACACATTTAGACACTTGGCTCAAATTTGTGCAACTAATCATTAGGCCCAACCTAACAACACTTTAAAGTGTGTACTTTCCCCCACCTCATGATCCTGGTGAAGCCAAAAGTTTTTGCTACACAACGGCTGTCCTCAAACTGAATCACTACTCTCTCTTTTTCTTTTTATCTGCCTGTTTGTAAAAGTCTGATCTGGTTATGAACTAAAGAAAATACGTAGCCTTGTCATCTTGATGGTTTTTTGTTTTGTTTTCCTTCTTAAACTCAGAGTCATTATTTGCAGAAGTGATTTTTCTAACATTACTGTGCACAGGGACGTTTTCAGTACCATTACCATTCAGTTCCGTTCAGTTCAATTTTATTTATTTAGCCACAAATCACAGCAACAGTCACCTTAATGCACTTAACATTTGAAGGTAAAAACCCTACAATAAATACAACTATGGCCACAGGTTGCCTGGTAACAAAGAAAGCATCGTTTACTGTGCGATAAGCTCCTGTAGCAGAATCATCATGTTTATAAGAACCATAAACTAGCATCAGACATTTCCAGAGTCGCCTCTGGATGATAATTAATAATCATTTGAGTTATTATTGTGCTCCACCACTTCAGGCTTCACAGGAGAAACATTTTTCCCCTTCAAATTCACCGTGGCATTTCTCCCTCGGGTAAATTACTAAAGCCGACTGTTTTCTCAAACACGTCTGGTATCAAACAGCTACACAATAGCAAACCACCGATTTCACTTTAACTGGTACAGCTTTACCTAACTAAAGAACACAAGACTGGTATCAATTCAATTCAATTTTATTTATATAGCGCCAAATCACAACAAAAGTCGCCTCAAGGCGCTTCATAGATACAGAGAAAGACCCAACAATCATATGACCCCCTATGAGCAGCACTTTGGCGACAGTGGGAAGGAAAAACTCCCTTTTAACAGGAAGAAACCTCCGGCAGAACCAGGCTCAGGGAGGGGCGGGGCCATCTGCTGTGATTGGTTGGGGTGAGAGAAGGAAGACAGGATAAAGACATGCTGTGGAAGAGAGACAGAGGTTAATAACAGATATGATTCAATGCAGAGAGGTCTGCTAATACATAGTGAGTGAGAAAGGTGACTGGAAAGGAAAAACTCAATGCATCATGGGAATCCCCCGGCAGCCTACGTCTATTGCAGCATAACTAAGGGAGGATTCAGGGTCACCTGGTCCAGCCCTAACTATATGCTTTAGCAAAAAGGAAAGTTTGAAGCCTAATCTTAAAAGTAGAGATAGTGTCTGTCTCCCGAATCCAAACTGGAAGCTGGTTCCACAGAAGAGGGGCCTGAAAACTGAAGGCTCTGCCTCCCATTCTACTTTTAAATACTCTAGGAACAACAAGTAGGCCTGCAGAGCGAGAGCGAAGTGCTCTAATAGGGTGATATGGTACTACAAGGTCATTAAGATAAGATGGGGCCTGATTATTTAAGACCTTGTATGTGAGGAGCAGGATTTTGAATTCAATTCTGGATTTAACAGGAAGCCAATGAAGGGAAGCCAAAACAGGAGAAATATGCTCTCTCTTTCTAGTCCCTGTCAGTACTCTTGCTGCAGCATTTTGGATTAGCTGAAGGCTTTTCAGGGAGTTTTTTGGACATCCTGATAATAATGAATTGCAGTCGTCCAGCCTGGAAGTAATAAATGCATGAACTAGTTTTTCAGCGTCACTCTGAGACAGGATATTTCTAACAGTGAGCTCACTGCAGGAAAACAAACAACAGGATTTCTCTATGTTTAAAACTATTTTCCAAGTATTATAAAAATAATAGATTTATTCTATATTAACCATCCATCTGCTTTTATCTCGATCTGGGTTGTGGGAGCAGCACTCTGGGCACGCACACCTCCACCTCCTTCAGCTGCTCCAGGGGGACACCAAGACAGATTAATCAATCTATTTATCATTAGAAAAAAAAAGTTGGCCATGTATTATCAATCCAGAAAAATCCAGAACATTTTTCTGAGCAGGTGTTGGCAAAATTTATTTTTTTATGAAAACATTTCAGATCTCTGGGATTCAAACTCCAAATGGGCTCCAGTTACACTAAAATGTATCTCTTTTATCTACAGCTGAAGCTGAGATAATTTAGTAAAAGAAATATTTCAGACTTTTAGGTGAAGCTGAACAGAAAAGCTCATTTTTGGTCCCTAAAGCTGATATTTTGGACACAACCAGCACCTTAGCATACAAGTTATACAAGTTTGTGTGTTTCTGTGTGTTTCTGTGTGTGTTTGGTCATGTGTGCGGGTGACGCACTCACTGCTGGCCAGAGGACACTTTGACTCATTCCTGTCTGTTGACTGTACTGAGGTCTGGCAGGTCCACCACTGAGAGCAGCCCTGCGACGACTGTAGCGTCAAACATCACCCCCGCCCCAATCCGCCGCCTCCCACCCCCCTGCTGCCCTGGAGGAAGTGATGTAAAGGCTGAACGCAATCAAAACACAAGTAGAAAACCAGGGGAACCAGGGAAACAAAGAGAAAGAGAGTAGCTCTCTGTGCACATTTAGAGGAAACCAGGTGACCCTTCACACTCCTGAAGGATTTTATTTTACATTTAAAAAGTGAAAAGTGAACCAAAAACCTGAAATCTACATTTAAAAACCTAAAAATGTTCCTCTCAGGTTCCCGAATACCTCGCAGCATGCAGGCATTCAAGCAAACGCCATCTTTGCGGTGACCTACATTTTACCGTCTTGACGCTCATCTGTTCAAACATGTTACCGCAGAGATGACTGTTGGAGGTGGTGGTGCTGAAGCAGATATTGGAAAATGCCCCAAGAAAGTTTCCCCGCCGCGCTATCAGATCCTGAAGCGCCCGAGGCTCGGAAACAGCTGCTAACTGCAAAAACCACAGCTTCAAAAATCGCTCGGCCTCCTCTCTAACAGACACGCTGCTCTCAGAGCCGATCTTTCCCAACGTGGAGACGGGAGAGAAGAATAGGATGCGACACAGGTCGGGAGTCAGTGTGCACCTCGCATTAGGTTATTCCAGTCCACGGTCGCTGATTGGAGAGTGACGTGAAAACATCCTGCGGGGGAAACTAAACTATGACTCAATGACAGAACATCGCATCAGAGCAGGACAGCAGAAGAAAGCAACAAGCTGTCCCACAATCAACAGTCTTCACACCAAACAAGGCTGTAACAAGTCCAAGAGCAAAAATGTCCACAGAGGACTAAAGACTGGATACACTTATTTTATTATAAGATAAATAAGATATGGAGGCAACTTTAAGCTTATTCTTTAAAACAAAACATCCGCCCAATTCTCAAAAAATGAATCAAAGATGTTATAACTTAGCCTGAACATAGATATTTGTGTTCATGTATCCGTCTAATTGAAAAATTGTTACTCTTGGCTACGATGTTAACCACTGAAGGTGAGAACACGTGGAAACCCTTGGGACTAAAGAAATGAACTTCAGTTCCTCTGATGCTCACTTGGACTGGTTCAAACGTGGGTTAATCTTCATAGACTCCCAGGTTAAAATGCACAAATGTACCATTACAGAGGAAATAAACACGATTAAAGCAAAAACAGTTCTCTAATGATAGTTTCCCCATTAACTACATGTTAGGTGACTGAGTTTTGGAAAGCTCTTTTGTTTGGATGCTTGTAAGGCTTAAAGTCAGGGCTGCAGCTGCTTTGATAGACTCACCTCTGCTAACTCAGTCAGTCATCTGACAAAGCTTCACTTTGTCTTTGCTGTTTGTGCTTTTTTAGCCTTTTAATGGAACAATCTGACCATCAACAACGTTTGTGCTTCAGTTTGTGTTCAGCACTTCACGCTCTCTTCCAAATATGGTCACTTCCTCCTCGTCTTCTTCATCTTCTTTCAGTTGCTCCCTTTAGAGGTCACCATAGCAGACCATCTACCTCCATCTCACCCTATCCTGAGCATCCACCTCTGTCACACCAACCCTCTGCCTATCCTCCTTCACTACATCCATGAATCTCTTTGGTCTTCCTCTTTTCCTCCTGCCTGGTAGCTCCATATTCAATATCATTTGTCTAATATATCTACTCTCCTTCAGGCATACACGTTCAAACCATCTGAAAATTATCTCCAAATGATCCTTTATGGCTCCAAAATACGAACATAGTGGGAGTCAAAGTGGGTGCAGAGTCGAAAACCAATGCACTTGCTTTCTCCAGTATTTTTTACAATGTGAACATACTTATCCATAAAAAATCAAATCTAGGTAAAATTGCGATTGTACTGGGTTTTTTTTTGCTTTTGACCAATTGCAAGTAAGCAGTGTTGGGAAGGTTACTTTTAAAATGTATTCCATTACAGAATACAGAATACATGCCCCAAAATGTATTCTGTAACGTATTCCGTTACGTTACTTAATGAGAGTAACGTATTCTGAATACTTTGGATTACTTAATATATTATCATGCTGTTTACAACTACATGAATGTACTATTGCTGTGATTTATTACTGTTACTGAAGGTCCGCGGCTCCGAACCGTAGTAAAGGGACCTCTGGCTAATACGGTGGGTTCTGTGTCGGCTCGTAGCTGAAAAATAGCTTTACTTTGTTGTCTGGGTCAACTTTGCTAGCAGAGACAGAGAGAGGCGTTGAAAGGCTGCTCCAACAGAACTTATTGTTTTTGGAGGAAAACACGAACACGGTGTACAGTCGAGTCTTAATAGCTTACTTACAACTGGGCTCGTCAGGCTCTCTTCTTGGCTGCAGTGGTTATTATTATATTTACATGCTTCCAGCTCCCGTTTTTGCTCGATGACAGCTCGTACTTTTCCTTTTTCTCCCTCCCTCGCTCACAGACACATAACGGGTATGGCAGTCCATTCTCCCTGCAGCACGGACTACACTGCCTATGATGCTACATTCTTTAGAGCTATACCTGTAGCATTCTGCCTGTTAGCTTAGCACAACAACAACAACAACAGGCGCTCTCTCACCCAGGAAACACGCAGAGAGAGAGCATCACCCTGTAACCATGGCAACCGTAACGCTGCTGCCTGGAACAACAGAACGTAGCTGTCAAACAAAACCCAAACAGTCCTGACCCGCCACAATATGAAACAGGGAAGTACCGCCGTGTAATCCATTTATTTCAACAAAGTAACTGTATTCTAAATACCACCTTTTTAAACGGTAACTGTAACAGAATACAGTTACTCATATTTTGTATTTTAAATACGTAACGGCGGTACATGTATTCCGTTACTCCCCAACACTGCAATTAGGCAACCTTTAGGCAAACCACTTTTAATCACAGGGCAGCTGCACAGCTCTCCTGGATGGAAGCAACCTGTCACCAAACAATCACCAACTCTGACTGACTGATAAAGATTCAGATTTAATTTATAACCACAGCAAGAATCCCAACATGTTTCAATCGGTCTGAGTAAGTCTGCGTGACAGGGGGCTCGACTGAACCGGTTGTATTCTGATTATATAAAAGAAAAACAGGACATTTGTTGAATTGGATAAGTGGAAAAAGGCGAATAGTTGGATGGATATCAACAGATTTGTGTTTTTGGCTTATTTATCACAGTGAATCATATTATAAGATCAACCGCTGCCAGCTTGACCCTCTTCAGCTGCTTACTTTGACTCTGTAAAATTACTGCAACCATTTCAAAGGCAACAAGATAGCGATTTCATTGAACACCGTCGGAGTAATTTTGGTTGTGCTGCAGTCTCCAACCACTAGTGTGACTGTAGCATATAGCAGCTCTTCATAGGCGTTGCTATATTGGTCAAAACAGTCGCTACATTGACATTGTAACATTTTTGTTGTCTTGAATAAATCCAAAAAGAGCATCAATTTGTGAGATTTAGAGGTGTTGGTAGATTATTTTAACCCTACAAACACAGAGGACAGAGGCAGGCCAGCTGTTCTCTTTACTTATCTTTTTGCTATTTGGATTTTTAATGATCATAAACTCATAACAGTGAGATTAATCGTATCACGCATATTTCCCCCAAATTTCAAATAAATAGCAGATTATCAGTGTGGGTCTGACCTTTGGCTATCTTGACCATCCTTTCAGCTTAGTGAATGTAATTGTGTCTGCATAATGCCTCTTACATCACCTGATAC